>NW_026728127.1:300000-535000 GCF_030684315.1 Stegostoma tigrinum | reverse complement strand
ACCCTAACCCTAACCCTAACCCTAACCCTAACCCTAACCCTAACCCTAACCTTGTTTGAGACTAACCCTAACCCTAACCCTAACCCTAACCCTAACCCTAACCCTAACCCATAACCCTAACCCTAACCCTAACCCTAACCCTAACCCTAACCCTAACCCTAACCTTAACCCTAAACCCTAAACCCTAACCCTAACCCTAACCCTAACCCTAACCCTAACCCCTAACCCTAACCCTAACCCTAACCCTAACCCTAACCCTATCGCAGGTGAGATTAACCCTAACCCTAACCCTAACCCTAACCCCTGCTGTTTTTTATCCTCCGCAGGATCCACAGACTGAACATCCAGTTCCACTCAGCTTTACTGGATTTCAAAAATAGTAAGTACAACCAACTCACTGGCCCCTGCCACCCACAAGAGGATTCCTGCGCCTCCCAAATCCCGACTCTGTCCCTGCCCCTCCCCCACTATGCACCCGCCGCCATTGACCATGAGGACACGGCCGGAGACCCCACCGATGACGTCACATCCGCCTCCGCCGGCCACAGAACTTCCGGAACCGCTGCTGCAGTCACCACCTCCACGTCCAGGTACTACAGCCCACTCACCACCCTCACCTCAGCTGCTGCCGCCCACCCCGATCCTCCCACCGCCGACGGAACCCCGCCCACGGTCGACGCCGACGGAACCCCGCCCACGGCCGACGCCGACGGAACCCCGCCCACGGCCGACGGAACCCCGCCCCCGGCCGACGGAACCCCGCCCACGGCCGACGACATCATCGCTCCGCCCACAACCTCCACAGCCTGCAACCCCAGAGAAGACAGCCACACTGAGCCCTGCCGAATCTTCACCATCCCCCCAGACCTCCCACTGACTGAGGACGAACGATCAGTCCTTAGCAAGGGGCTCACCTTTGTCCCCCTACAACCACACATCAACGAATACCAGTCACGGTCGGACATAGAGCAGTTTTTCCGCCATCTTCGCCTGCATGCCTACTTCTTCAACCGGGAACCCAACCCTCCTTCCACTGACCCCTTCACCCGCTTCCAACACAAGTCCTCCTCCTGGACACCACCCCCAGGCCTCCTACCCTCCCTCGACCTCTTCATCTCCAACTGCCGTCGAGACATCAACCGCCTCAACCTCTCCACCCCTCTCACCCACTCCAACCTCTCCCCCGCAGAACGGGCAGCCCTCCGCTCCCTCCGCTCCCTCCGCTCCAACCCCAACCTCACCATCAAACCCGCAGACAAGGGTGGCGCAGTGGTAGTATGGCGTACTGACCTCTACATCGCCGAGGCCAGACGCCAACTCTCCGACACCACCTCCTACCGCCTCCTCGACCATGACCCCACACCCGAGCACCAAACCATCATCTCCAACACCATTCATGACCTCATCACCTCAGGGGACCTCCCACCCACAGCCTCCAACCTCATTGTTCCCCAACCCCGCACGGCCCGTTTCTATCTCCTTCCCAAAATCCACAAACCTGCCTGCCCTGGTCGACCCATCGTCTCAGCCTGCTCCTGCCCAACCGAACTCATCTCCACCTATCTGGACTCCATTTTCTCCCCTTTGGTCCAGGAACTCCCCACCTATGTCCGTGACACCACCCACGCCCTCCACCTCCTCCAGGACTTCCAATTCCCAGGCCCCCAACACCTCATATTCACCATGGACGTCCAGTCCCTGTACACCTGCATTCTGCATGGAGATGGCCTCAAGGCCCTCCGCTTCTTCCTGTCCCGCAGGCCCGACCAGGCCCCCTCCACCGACACTCTCATCCGCCTAGCGGAACTCGTCCTCACACTCAACAACTTCTCTTTTGACTCCTCCCACTTCCTACAGAGCAAGGGGGTGGCCATGGGCACCCGCATGGGCCCCAGCTATGCCTGCCTCTTTGTAGGTTACGTGGAACAGTCCCTCTTCCGCACCTACACAGGCCCCAAACCCCACCTCTTCCTCCAGTACATTGATGACTGTATCGGCGCCGCCTCTTGCTCCCCAGAGGAGCTCGAACAGTTCATCCACTTCACCAACACCTTCCACCCCAACCTTCAGTTCACCTGGGCCATCTCCAGCACATCCCTCACCTTCCTGGACCTCTCAGTCTCCATCTCAGGCAACCAGCTTGTAACTGATGTCCATTTCAAGCCCACCGACTCCCACAGCTACCTAGAATACACCTCCTCCCACCCACCCTCCTGCAAAAATTCCATCCCCTATTCCCAATTCCTCCGCCTCCGCCGCATCTGCTCCCACGATAAGACATTCCACTCCCGCACATCCCAGATGTCCAAGTTCTTTAAGGACCGCAACTTTCCCCCCATGGTGATTGAGAACGCCCTTGACCGCGTCTCCCGCATTTCCCACGACACATCCCTCACACCCGCCCCCGCCACAACCGCCCCAAGAGGATCCCCCTCGTTCTCACACACCACCCTACCAACCTACGGATACAACGCATTATCCTCCGTCACTTCCGCCATTTACAATCCGACCCCACCACCCAAGACATTTTTCCATCCCCTCCCCTGTCTGCTTTCCGGAGAGACCACTCTCTCCGTGACTCCCTTGTTCGCTCCACACTGCCCTCCAACCCCACCACACCCGGCACCTTCCCCTGCAACCGCAGGAAATGCTACACTTGTCCCCACACCTCCTCCCTCTCCCCCATCCCAGGCCCCAAGATGACATTCCACATTAAGCAGAGGTTCACCTGCACATCTGCCAATGTGGTATACTGCATCCACTGTACCCGGTGCGGCTTCCTCTACATTGGGGAAACCAAGCGGAGACTTGGGGACCACTTTGCAGAACACCTCCGCTCAGTTTGCAACAAACAACTGCACCTCCCAGTCGCAAACCATTTCCACTCCCCCTCCCATTCTCTTGATGACATGTCCATCATGGGCCTCCTGCACTGCCACAATGATGCCACCCGAAGGTTGCAGGAACAGCAACTCATATTCCGCCTGGGAACCCTGCAGCCATATGGTATCAATGTGGACTTCACCAGTTTCAAAATCTCCCCTTCCCCAACTGCATCCCTAAACCAGCCCAGTTCATCCCCTCCCCCCACTGCACCACAAAACCAGCCCAGCTCTTCCCCCCCTCCCACTGCATCCCAAAACCAGTCCAACCTGTCTCTGTCTCCCTAACCGAATCTTCCTCTCACCCATCCCATCCTCCCACCCCTAGACGCACCCCCAGCTACCTACTAACCTCATTCCACCTCCTTGACCTGTCCGTCTTCCCTGGACTGACCTATCCCCTCCCCACCTCCCCACCTACACCCTCTCCACCTATCTTCTTTACTCTCCATCTTCGGTCCGCCTCCCCCTCTCTCCCTATTTATTCCAGTTCCCTCCCCCCATCCCCGTCTCTGATGAAGGGTCTAGACCCAAAACGTCAGCTTTTGTGCCCCTGAGATGCGGCTTGGCCTGCTGTGTTCATCCAGCCTCACATTTTATTATATTGAAAATGGGTGGTTTGGTGATGTTTAGATATTGGTCTTCTGAAGTGCTTATCTCACTGAAATAAGCCTTTGGGTAAATCCAGTATCGAAAGTTGGCTGGTTTTGTGAAGTTGAGATTTTGGCCTTCTGAAGTGCTTATCTGACTGAAAGAAGCATTTCAGTGAAACCAGTATCAAAAGTTGAGTTGTTTGGGGAGGTTGGGATTTTGGCATTCTGAAGTGCTTATCTCACTGAAATAAGCAATGCAGTGAGCCCAGCATCGAAAGTTGAGTGGATTTGTGAAGTTGAGTTTTTGGTCTTCTGAAGTGCTTATCTCACTGAAATAAGCACTTCAGTGATCCCAGCATCGAAAGTTGAGTGGTTTGGTGAAGACTAGATTTTGGTCTTCTGAAGTGCTTATCTGACTGAAAGAAGCATTTCAGTGAAACCAGTATCAAAAGTTGAGTCGTTTGGTGAGGTTGGGATTTTGGCATTCTGAAGTGCTTATCTCACTGAAATAAGCAGGTCAGTGAGCCCAGCATCGGAAGTTGAATGGTTTTGTCAAGTTGAGTTTTTGGTCTTCTGAAGTGCTTATCTCACTGACATAAGCACTTCAGTGAACCCAGCATCGAAATTTGAGTGGTTTTGTGATGTTGAGATTTTGGTCTTCTGAAGTGCTTATCTCACTGAAATAAGCACTTCAGTGAAACCAGCATTGAAAGTTGGGTGGTTTGGTGAAGTTTAGATTTTGGTCTTCTGAAGTGCTTATCTCACTGAAATAAGCACTTCAGTGAACCCAGCATTGAAAGTTGGGTGGTTTGGTGAAGTTTAGATTTTGGTCTTCTGAAGTGCTTATCTCACGGAAATAAGCACTTCAGTGAACACAGCATCGAAAGTTGAGTGGTTTGGTGATGTTGAGATTTTGGTCTTCTGAAGTGCTTGTCTCACTGAAATAAGCATTTGGGTAAATCCAGGATCGAAAGTTGGGTGGTTTGGTGAAGTTGAGATTTTGGCCTTCTGATGTGCATATCTGACTGAAAGAAGCATTTCAGTGAAACCAGTATCAAAAGTTGAGTCGTTTGGTGAGGTTGGGATTTTGGCATTCTGAAGTGCTTATCTCAATGAAATAAGCACTGCAGTGAACCCAACATCGAAATTTGAGTGGTTTGGTGATGTTGAGATTTTGGTCTTCTGAAGTGCTTATCTCACTGAAATAAGCAGTTCAGTGAACCCAGCATCGAAAGTTGAGTGGTTTTGAGATGTTGAGTTTTTGTTCTTCTGAAGTGCTTATCTGACTGAAAGAAGCATTTCAGTGAACCCAGCATTGAAAGTTGGGTGTTTGGTGAAGTTTAGATTTTGGTCTTCTGAAGTGCTTATCTCACTGAAATAAGCCTTTGGGTAAATCCTGGATTGAAAGTTGGGTGGTTTGGTGAAGTTGAGATTTTGGCCTTCTGATGTGCATATCTGACTGAAAGAAGCATTTCAGTGAAATCAGCATCAAAAGTTCAGTCGTTTAGTGAAGTTTAGATTTTGGCCTTCTGAAGTGCTTAACTCACTTAAATAAGCAATTCAGTGGAACCAGCATCATAAGATGAGTCGTTTGGTGACGTTGTGATTTTGGCGTAGTGAAGTGCTTATCTCACTGAAATAAGCACTTCAGTGAACCCAGCATTGAAAGTTGGGTGGTTTGCTGAAGTTTAGATTTCGTCTTCTGAAGTGCTGATCTCACTGAAATAAGCACTTCAGTGAAACCAGCATCGAAATTTGAGTTGTTGGTGATGTTGAGATTTTGGTCTTCTGAAGTGCTTATCTCACTGAAATAAGTACTTCAGTAAACCCAGCATCGAAAGTTGAGTGGTTTTGAGATGTTGAGATTTTGGTCTTCTGAAGTGCTTATCTGACTGAAAGAAGCATTTCAGTGAACCCAGCATTGAAAGTTGGGTGGTTTGGTGAAGTATAGATTTTGGTCTTCTAAAGTGCTTATCTCACTGAAATAAGCACTTCAGTGATCCCAGCATCGAAAGTTGAGTGGTTTGGTGAAGTTAAGATTTTGGTCTTCTGAAGTGCTTATCTCACTGAAATAAGCATTTGTGTAAATCCTGGATCGAAAGTTGGGTGGTTTGGTGAAGTTGATATTTTGGCCTTCTGATGTGCTTAACTGACTGAAAGAAGCATTTCAGTGAAATCAGCATCAAAAGTTGAGTCGTTTAGTGAAGTTTAGATTTTGGCCTTCTGAAGTGCTTATCTCACTGAAATAAGCAATTCAGTGGAACCAGCATCAAAAGTTGAGTCGCTTGGTGAGGTTGGGATTTTGGCGTAGTGATGTACTTATCTCACTGAAATAAGCACTTCAGTGAACCCAGCATTGAAAGTTGGGTGGTTTGTTGAAGTTTAGATTTTGGTCTTCTGAAGTGCTTATCTCACTGAAATAAGCACTTCAGTGAACCCAGCATCGAAATTTGAGTGGTTTGGTGATGTTGAGAATTTGGTCTTCTGAAGTGCTTATCTCACTGAAATAAGCACTTCAGTGAACCCAGCATCGAAAGTTGAGTGGTTTTGAGATGTTGAGATTTTGGTGTTCTGAAGTGCTTATCTGACTGAAAGAAGCATTTCAGTGAACCCAGCATTGAAAGTTGGGTGGTTTGGTGAAGTTTAGATTTTGGTCTTCTGAAGTGCTTATCTCACTGAAATAAGCACTTCAGTGAACCCAGCATCGAAATTTGAGTGGTTTGGTGATGTTGAGATTTTGGTCTTCTGAAAGTGCTTATCTCACTGAAATAAGCACTTCAGTGAACACAGCATCGAAAATTGAGTGGTTTTGAGATGTTGAGATTTTGGTCTTCTGAAGTGCTTATCTGACTGAAAGAAGCATTTCAGTGAACCCAGCATTGAAAGTTGGGTGGTTTGGTGAAGTTTAGATTTTGGTCTTCTGAAGTGCTTATCTCACTGAAATAAGCATTTGTGTAAATCCTGGATCGAAAGTTGGGTGGTTTGGTGAAGTTGAGATTTTGGCCTTCTGATGTGCTTATCTGACGAAAGAAGCATTTCAGTGAAATCAGCATCAAAAGTGAGTCGTTTAGTGATGCTTAGATTTTGGCCTTCTGAAGTGCTTATCTCACTGAAATAAGCAAATCATTGGAACCAGCATCAAAAGTTGAGTCGTTTTGTGAGGTTGGGATTTTTGCGAAGTGAAGTGCTTATCTCAATGAAATAAGCACTTCAGTGAACCCAGCATCGAAAGTTGAGTGTATTGTGATGTTGAGATTTTGGCCTTCTGAAGTGCTTATCTCACTGAAATAAGCACTTCAGTGAACCCAGCATTGAAAGTTGGGTGTTTTGGTGAAGTTTAGATTTTGGTCTTCTGAAGTGCTTATCTCACTGAAATAAGCCTTTTGGTAAATCCTGGATCGAAAGTTGGGTGGTTTGGTGAACTTGAGATTTGGGCCTTCTGATGTGCATATCTGACTGAAAGAAGCATTTCAGTGAAAACAGCATCAAAAGTTGAGTCGTTTAGTGAAGTTTAGATTTTGGCCTTCTGAAGTGCTTATCTCACTGAAATAAGCAATTCAGTGGAACCAGCATCAAAAGTTGAGTCGCTTGGTGAGGTTGGGATTTTGGTCTTCTGAAAATGCTTATCTCACTGAAATAAGCACTTCAGTGAACCCAGCATCGAAATTTGAGTCGTTTGGTGATGTTGAGATTTTGGTCTTCAGAAGTGCTAATCTCACTGAAATAAGCACTTCAGTGAAACCAGCATCGAAAGTTGAGTAGTTTTGAGATGTTGAGATTTTGGCCTTCTGAAGTGCTTTTCTCACTGAAATAAGCACTTCAGTGAACACAGCATCGAAAGTTGAGTGGTTTGGTGATGTTGAGATTTTGGTCTTCTGAAGTGATTTTCTCACTGAAATAAGCTTTTGGGTAATTCCAGGATCGAAAGTTGGGTGGTTTGCTGAAGTTGAGATTTTAGTCTTCTGAAGTGCTTGTCTCACTGAAATAAGCATTTGGGTAAAACCAGGATCGAAAGTTGGGTCGTTTGGTGAACTTGAGATTTTGGCCTTCTGATGTGCATATCTGACTGAAAGAAGCATTTCAGTGAAATCAGCATCAAAAGTTGAGTCGTTTAGTGAAGTTTAGATTTTGGCCTTCTGAAGTGCTTATCTCACTGAAATAAGCACTTCAGTGATCCCAGCATCGAAAGTTGAGTGGTTTGGTGAAGACTAGATTTTGGTCTTCTGAAGTGCTTATCTGACTGAAAGAAGCATTTCAGTGAAACCAGTATCAAAAGTTGAGTCGTTTGGTGAGGTTGGGATTTTGGCATTCTGAAGTGCTTATCTCACTGAAATAAGCACTTCAGTGAGCCCAGCATCGGAAGTTGAATGGTTTTGTCAAGTTGAGTTTTTGGTCTTCTGAAGTGCTTATCTCACTGACATAAGCACTTCAGTGAACACAGCATCGAAATTTGAGTGGTTTTGTGATGTTGAGATTTTGGTCTTCTGAAGTGCTTATCTCACTGAAATAAGCACTTCAGTGAAACCAGCATTGAAAGTTGGGTGGTTTGGTGAAGTTTAGATTTTGGTCTTCTGAAGTGCTTATCTCACTGAAATAAGCACTTCAGTGAACCCAGCATTGAAAGTTGGGTGGTTTGGTGAAGTTTAGATTTTGGTCTTCTGAAGTGCTTATCTCACGGAAATAAGCACTTCAGTGAACACAGCATCGAAAGTTGAGTGGTTTGGTGATGTTGAGATTTTGGTCTTCTGAAGTGCTTGTCTCACTGAAATAAGCATTTGGGTAAATCCAGGATCGAAAGTTGGGTGGTTTGGTGAAGTTGAGATTTTGGCCTTCTGATGTGCATATCTGACTGAAAGAAGCATTTCAGTGAAACCAGTCTCACAAGTTGAGTCGTTTGGTGAGGTTGGGATTTTGGCATTCTGAAGTGCTTATCTCAATGAAATAAGCACTGCAGTGAACCCAACATCGAAATTTGAGTGGTTTGGTGATGTTGAGATTTTGGTCTTCTGAAGTGCTTATCTCACTGAAATAAGCAGTTCAGTGAACCCAGCATCGAAAGTTGAGTGGTTTTGAGATGTTGAGTTTTTGTTCTTCTGAAGTGCTTATCTGACTGAAAGAAGCATTTCAGTGAACCCAGCATTGAAAGTTGGGTGTTTGGTGAAGTTTAGATTTTGGTCTTCTGAAGTGCTTATCTCACTGAAATAAGCCTTTGGGTAAATCCTGGATTGAAAGTTGGGTGGTTTGGTGAAGTTGAGATTTTGGCCTTCTGATGTGCATATCTGACTGAAAGAAGCATTTCAGTGAAATCAGCATCAAAAGTTCAGTCGTTTAGTGAAGTTTAGATTTTGGCCTTCTGAAGTGCTTAACTCACTTAAATAAGCAATTCAGTGGAACCAGCATCATAAGATGAGTCGCTTGGTGACGTTGTGATTTTGGCGTAGTGAAGTGCTTATCTCACTGAAATAAGCACTTCAGTGAACCCAGCATTGAAAGTTGGGTGGTTTGCTGAAGTTTAGATTTCGTCTTCTGAAGTGCTGATCTCACTGAAATAAGCACTTCAGTGAAACCAGCATCGAAATTTGAGTTGTTGGTGATGTTGAGATTTTGGTCTTCTGAAGTGCTTATCTCACTGAAATAAGTACTTCAGTAAACCCAGCATCGAAAGTTGAGTGGTTTTGAGATGTTGAGATTTTGGTCTTCTGAAGTGCTTATCTGACTGAAAGAAGCATTTCAGTGAACCCAGCATTGAAAGTTGGGTGGTTTGGTGAAGTATAGATTTTGGTCTTCTGAAGTGCTTATCTCACTGAAATAAGCACTTCAGTGATCCCAGCATCGAAAGTTGAGTGGTTTGGTGAAGTTAAGATTTTGGTCTTCTGAAGTGCTTATCTCACTGAAATAAGCATTTGTGTAAATCCTGGATCGAAAGTTGGGTGGTTTGGTGAAGTTGATATTTTGGCCTTCTGATGTGCTTAACTGACTGAAAGAAGCGTTTCAGTGAAATCAGCATCAAAAGTTGAGTCGTTTAGTGAAGTTTAGATTTTGGCCTTCTGAAGTGCTTATCTCACTGAAATAAGCAATTCAGTGGAACCAGCATCAAAAGTTGAGTCGCTTGGTGAGGTTGGGATTTTGGCGTAGTGATGTACTTATCTCACTGAAATAAACACTTCAATGAACCCAGCATTGAAAGTTGGGTGGTTTGTTGAAGTTTAGATTTTGGTCTTCTGAAGTGCTTATCTCACTGAAATAAGCACTTCAGTGAACCCAGCATCGAAATTTGAGTGGTTTGGTGATGTTGAGATTTTGGTCTTCTGAAGTGCTTATCTCACTGAAATAAGCACTTCAGTGAACCCAGCATCGAAAGTTGAGTGGTTTTGAGATGTTGAGATTTTGGTGTTCTGAAGTGCTTATCTGACTGAAAGAAGCATTTCAGTGAACCCAGCATTGAAAGTTGGGTGGTTTGGTGAAGTTTAGATTTTGGTCTTCTGAAGTGCTTATCTCACTGAAATAAGCACTTCAGTGAACCCAGCATCGAAAGTTGAGTGGTTTGGTGATGTTGAGATTTTGGTCTTCTGAAGTGCTTATCTGACTGAAAGAAGCATTTCAGTGAACCCAGCATTGAAAGTTGGGTGGTTTGGTGAAGTTTAGATTTTGGTCTTCTGAAGTGCTTATCTCACTGAAATAAGCACTTCAGTGAACCCAGCATCGAAATTTGAGTGGTTTGGTGATGTTGAGATTTTGGTCTTCTGAAAGTGCTTATCTCACTGAAATAAGCACTTCAGTGAACACAGCATCGAAAATTGAGTGGTTTTGAGATGTTGAGATTTTGGTCTTCTGAAGTGCTTATCTGACTGAAAGAAGCATTTCAGTGATCCCAGCATTGAAAGTTGGGTGGTTTGGTGAAGTTTAGATTTTGGTCTTCTGAAGTGCTTATCTCACTGAAATAAGCATTTGTGTAAATCCTGGATCGAAAGTTGGGTGGTTTGGTGAAGTTGAGATTTTGGCCTTCTGATGTGCTTATCTGACGAAAGAAGCATTTCAGTGAAATCAGCATCAAAAGTGAGTCGTTTAGTGATGCTTAGATTTTGGCCTTCTGAAGTGCTTATCTCACTGAAATAAGCACTTCAGTGAACCCAGCATCGAAATTTGAGTGGTTTGGTGATGTTGAGATTTTGGTCTTCTGAAGTGATTTTCTCACTGAAATAAGCTTTTGGGTAATTCCAGGATCGAAAGTTGGGTGGTTTGCTGAAGTTGAGATTTTAGTCTTCTGAAGTGCTTGTCTCACTGAAATAAGCATTTGGGTAAAACCAGGATCGAAAGTTGGGTCGTTTGGTGAACTTGAGATTTTGGCCTTCTGATGTGCATATCTGACTGAAAGAAGCATTTCAGTGAAATCAGCATCAAAAGTTGAGTCGTTTAGTGAAGTTTAGATTTTGGCCTTCTGAAGTGCTTATCTCACTGAAATAAGCACTTCAGTGATCCCAGCATCGAAAGTTGAGTGGTTTGGTGAAGACTAGATTTTGGTCTTCAGAAGTGCTTATCTGACTGAAAGAAGCATTTCAGTGAAACCAGTATCAAAAGTTGAGTCGTTTGGTGAGGTTGGGATTTTGGCATTCTGAAGTGCTTATCTCACTGAAATAAGCACTTCAGTGAGCCCAGCATCGGAAGTTGAATGGTTTTGTCAAGTTGAGTTTTTGGTCTTCTGAAGTGCTTATCTCACTGACATAAGCACTTCAGTGAACCCAGCATCGAAATTTGAGTGGTTTTGTGATGTTGAGATTTTGGTCTTCTGAAGTGCTTATCTCACTGAAATAAGCACTTCAGTGAAACCAGCATTGAAAGTTGGGTGGTTTGGTGAAGTTTAGATTTTGGTCTTCTGAAGTGCTTATCTCACTGAAATAAGCACTTCAGTGAACCCAGCATTGAAAGTTGGGTGGTTTGGTGAAGTTTAGATTTTGGTCTTCTGAAGTGCTTATCTCACGGAAATAAGCACTTCAGTGAACACAGCATCGAAAGTTGAGTGGTTTGGTGATGTTGAGATTTTGGTCTTCTGAAGTGCTTGTCTCACTGAAATAAGCATTTGGGTAAATCCAGGATCGAAAGTTGGGTGGTTTGGTGAAGTTGAGATTTTGGCCTTCTGATGTGCATATCTGACTGAAAGAAGCATTTCAGTGAAACCAGTATCACAAGTTGAGTCGTTTGGTGAGGTTGGGATTTTGGCATTCTGAAGTGCTTATCTCAATGAAATAAGCACTGCAGTGAACCCAACATCGAAATTTGAGTGGTTTGGTGATGTTGAGATTTTGGTCTTCTGAAGTGCTTATCTCACTGAAATAAGCAGTTCAGTGAACCCAGCATCGAAAGTTGAGTGGTTTTGAGATGTTGAGTTTTTGTTCTTCTGAAGTGCTTATCTGACTGAAAGAAGCATTTCAGTGAACCCAGCATTGAAAGTTGGGTGTTTGGTGAAGTTTAGATTTTGGTCTTCTGAAGTGCTTATCTCACTGAAATAAGCCTTTGGGTAAATCCTGGATTGAAAGTTGGGTGGTTTGGTGAAGTTGAGATTTTGGCCTTCTGATGTGCATATCTGACTGAAAGAAGCATTTCAGTGAAATCAGCATCAAAAGTTCAGTCGTTTAGTGAAGTTTAGATTTTGGCCTTCTGAAGTGCTTAACTCACTTAAATAAGCAATTCAGTGGAACCAGCATCATAAGATGAGTCGCTTGGTGACGTTGTGATTTTGGCGTAGTGAAGTGCTTATCTCACTGAAATAAGCACTTCAGTGAACCCAGCATTGAAAGTTGGGTGGTTTGCTGAAGTTTAGATTTCGTCTTCTGAAGTGCTGATCTCACTGAAATAAGCACTTCAGTGAAACCAGCATCGAAATTTGAGTTGTTGGTGATGTTGAGATTTTGGTCTTCTGAAGTGCTTATCTCACTGAAATAAGTACTTCAGTAAACCCAGCATCGAAAGTTGAGTGGTTTTGAGATGTTGAGATTTTGGTCTTCTGAAGTGCTTATCTGACTGAAAGAAGCATTTCAGTGAACCCAGCATTGAAAGTTGGGTGGTTTGGTGAAGTATAGATTTTGGTCTTCTGAAGTGCTTATCTCACTGAAATAAGCACTTCAGTGATCCCAGCATCGAAAGTTGAGTGGTTTGGTGAAGTTAAGATTTTGGTCTTCTGAAGTGCTTATCTCACTGAAATATGCATTTGTGTAAATCCTGGATCGAAAGTTGGGTGGTTTGGTGAAGTTGATATTTTGGCCTTCTGATGTGCTTAACTGACTGAAAGAAGCATTTCAGTGAAATCAGCATCAAAAGTTGAGTCGTTTAGTGAAGTTTAGATTTTGGCCTTCTGAAGTGCTTATCTCACTGAAATAAGCAATTCAGTGGAACCAGCATCAAAAGTTGAGTCGCTTGGTGAGGTTGGGATTTTGGCGTAGTGATGTACTTATCTCACTGAAATAAACACTTCAATGAACCCAGCATTGAAAGTTGGGTGGTTTGTTGAAGTTTAGATTTTGGTCTTCTGAAGTGCTTATCTCACTGAAATAAGCACTTCAGTGAACCCAGCATCGAAATTTGAGTGGTTTGGTGATGTTGAGATTTTGGTCTTCTGAAGTGCTTATCTCACTGAAATAAGCACTTCAGTGAACCCAGCATCGAAAGTTGAGTGGTTTTGAGATGTTGAGATTTTGGTGTTCTGAAGTGCTTATCTGACTGAAAGAAGCATTTCAGTGATCCCAGCATTGAAAGTTGGGTGGTTTGGTGAAGTTTAGATTTTGGTCTTCTGAAGTGCTTATCTCACTGAAATAAGCACTTCAGTGAACCCAGCATCGAAAGTTGAGTGGTTTGGTGATGTTGAGATTTTGGTCTTCTGAAGTGCTTATCTGACTGAAAGAAGCATTTCAGTGAACCCAGCATTGAAAGTTGGGTGGTTTGGTGAAGTTTAGATTTTGGTCTTCTGAAGTGCTTATCTCACTGAAATAAGCACTTCAGTGAACCCAGCATCGAAATTTGAGTGGTTTGGTGATGTTGAGATTTTGGTCTTCTGAAAGTGCTTATCTCACTGAAATAAGCACTTCAGTGAACACAGCATCGAAAATTGAGTGGTTTTGAGATGTTGAGATTTTGGTCTTCTGAAGTGCTTATCTGACTGAAAGAAGCATTTCAGTGATCCCAGCATTGAAAGTTGGGTGGTTTGGTGAAGTTTAGATTTTGGTCTTCTGAAGTGCTTATCTCACTGAAATAAGCATTTGTGTAAATCCTGGATCGAAAGTTGGGTGGTTTGGTGAAGTTGAGATTTTGGCCTTCTGATGTGCTTATCTGACGAAAGAAGCATTCCAGTGAAATCAGCATCAAAAGTGAGTCGTTTAGTGATGCTTAGATTTTGGCCTTCTGAAGTGCTTATCTCACTGAAATAAGCAAATCATTGGAACCAGCATCAAAAGTTGAGTCGTTTTGTGAGGTTGGGATTTTTGCGAAGTGAAGTGCTTATCTCAATGAAATAAGCACTTCAGTGAACCCAGCATCGAAAGTTGAGTGTATTGTGATGTTGAGATTTTGGCCTTCTGAAGTGCTTATCTCACTGAAATAAGCACTTCAGTGAACCCAGCATTGAAAGTTGGGTGTTTTGGTGAAGTTTAGATTTTGGTCTTCTGAAGTGCTTATCTCACTGAAATAAGCCTTTTGGTAAATCCTGGATCGAAAGTTGGGTGGTTTGGTGAACTTGAGATTTGGGCCTTCTGATGTGCATATCTGACTGAAAGAAGCATTTCAGTGAAAACAGCATCAAAAGTTGAGTCGTTTAGTGAAGTTTAGATTTTGGCCTTCTGAAGTGCTTATCTCACTGAAATAAGCACTTCAGTGAACCCAGCATCGAAATTTGAGTCGTTTGGTGATGTTGAGATTTTGGTCTTCAGAAGTGCTAATCTCACTGAAATAAGCACTTCAGTGAAACCAGCATCGAAAGTTGAGTGGTTTTGAGATGTTGAGATTTTGGCCTTCTGAAGTGCTTTTCTCACTGAAATAAGCACTTCAGTGAACACAGCATCGAAAGTTGAGTGGTTTGGTGATGTTGAGATTTTGGTCTTCTGAAGTGATTTTCTCACTGAAATAAGCTTTTGGGTAATTCCAGGATCGAAAGTTGGGTGGTTTGCTGAAGTTGAGATTTTAGTCTTCTGAAGTGCTTGTCTCACTGAAATAAGCATTTGGGTAAAACCAGGATCGAAAGTTGGGTCGTTTGGTGAACTTGAGATTTTGGCCTTCTGATGTGCATATCTGACTGAAAGAAGCATTTCAGTGAAATCAGCATCAAAAGTTGAGTCGTTTAGTGAAGTTTAGATTTTGGCCTTCTGAAGTGCTTATCTCACTGAAATAAGCACTTCAGTGATCCCAGCATCGAAAGTTGAGTGGTTTGGTGAAGACTAGATTTTGGTCTTCTGAAGTGCTTATCTGACTGAAAGAAGCATTTCAGTGAAACCAGTATCAAAAGTTGAGTCGTTTGGTGAGGTTGGGATTTTGGCATTCTGAAGTGCTTATCTCACTGAAATAAGCACTTCAGTGAGCCCAGCATCGGAAGTTGAATGGTTTTGTCAAGTTGAGTTTTTGGTCTTCTGAAGTGCTTATCTCACTGACATAAGCACTTCAGTGAACCCAGCATCGAAATTTGAGTGGTTTTGTGATGTTGAGATTTTGGTCTTCTGAAGTGCTTATCTCACTGAAATAAGCACTTCAGTGAAACCAGCATTGAAAGTTGGGTGGTTTGGTGAAGTTTAGATTTTGGTCTTCTGAAGTGCTTATCTCACTGAAATAAGCACTTCAGTGAACCCAGCATTGAAAGTTGGGTGGTTTGGTGAAGTTTAGATTTTGGTCTTCTGAAGTGCTTATCTCACGGAAATAAGCACTTCAGTGAACACAGCATCGAAAGTTGAGTGGTTTGGTGATGTTGAGATTTTGGTCTTCTGAAGTGCTTGTCTCACTGAAATAAGCATTTGGGTAAATCCAGGATCGAAAGTTGGGTGGTTTGGTGAAGTTGAGATTTTGGCCTTCTGATGTGCATATCTGACTGAAAGAAGCATTTCAGTGAAACCAGTATCACAAGTTGAGTCGTTTGGTGAGGTTGGGATTTTGGCATTCTGAAGTGCTTATCTCAATGAAATAAGCACTGCAGTGAACCCAACATCGAAATTTGAGTGGTTTGGTGATGTTGAGATTTTGGTCTTCTGAAGTGCTTATCTCACTGAAATAAGCAGTTCAGTGAACCCAGCATCGAAAGTTGAGTGGTTTTGAGATGTTGAGTTTTTGTTCTTCTGAAGTGCTTATCTGACTGAAAGAAGCATTTCAGTGAACCCAGCATTGAAAGTTGGGTGTTTGGTGAAGTTTAGATTTTGGTCTTCTGAAGTGCTTATCTCACTGAAATAAGCCTTTGGGTAAATCCTGGATTGAAAGTTGGGTGGTTTGGTGAAGTTGAGATTTTGGCCTTCTGATGTGCATATCTGACTGAAAGAAGCATTTCAGTGAAATCAGCATCAAAAGTTCAGTCGTTTAGTGAAGTTTAGATTTTGGCCTTCTGAAGTGCTTAACTCACTTAAATAAGCAATTCAGTGGAACCAGCATCATAAGATGAGTCGCTTGGTGACGTTGTGATTTTGGCGTAGTGAAGTGCTTATCTCACTGAAATAAGCACTTCAGTGAACCCAGCATTGAAAGTTGGGTGGTTTGCTGAAGTTTAGATTTCGTCTTCTGAAGTGCTGATCTCACTGAAATAAGCACTTCAGTGAAACCAGCATCGAAATTTGAGTTGTTGGTGATGTTGAGATTTTGGTCTTCTGAAGTGCTTATCTCACTGAAATAAGTACTTCAGTAAACCCAGCATCGAAAGTTGAGTGGCTTTGAGATGTTGAGATTTTGGTCTTCTGAAGTGCTTATCTGACTGAAAGAAGCATTTCAGTGAACCCAGCATTGAAAGTTGGGTGGTTTGGTGAAGTATAGATTTTGGTCTTCTGAAGTGCTTATCTCACTGAAATAAGCACTTCAGTGATCCCAGCATCGAAAGTTGAGTGGTTTGGTGAAGTTAAGATTTTGGTCTTCTGAAGTGCTTATCTCACTGAAATATGCATTTGTGTAAATCCTGGATCGAAAGTTGGGTGGTTTGGTGAAGTTGATATTTTGGCCTTCTGATGTGCTTAACTGACTGAAAGAAGCATTTCAGTGAAATCAGCATCAAAAGTTGAGTCGTTTAGTGAAGTTTAGATTTTGGCCTTCTGAAGTGCTTATCTCACTGAAATAAGCAATTCAGTGGAACCAGCATCAAAAGTTGAGTCGCTTGGTGAGGTTGGGATTTTGGCGTAGTGATGTACTTATCTCACTGAAATAAACACTTCAATGAACCCAGCATTGAAAGTTGGGTGGTTTGTTGAAGTTTAGATTTTGGTCTTCTGAAGTGCTTATCTCACTGAAATAAGCACTTCAGTGAACCCAGCATCGAAATTTGAGTGGTTTGGTGATGTTGAGATTTTGGTCTTCTGAAGTGCTTATCTCACTGAAATAAGCACTTCAGTGAACCCAGCATCGAAAGTTGAGTGGTTTTGAGATGTTGAGATTTTGGTGTTCTGAAGTGCTTATCTGACTGAAAGAAGCATTTCAGTGATCCCAGCATTGAAAGTTGGGTGGTTTGGTGAAGTTTAGATTTTGGTCTTCTGAAGTGCTTATCTCACTGAAATAAGCACTTCAGTGAACCCAGCATCGAAAGTTGAGTGGTTTGGTGATGTTGAGATTTTGGTCTTCTGAAGTGCTTATCTGACTGAAAGAAGCATTTCAGTGAACCCAGCATTGAAAGTTGGGTGGTTTGGTGAAGTTTAGATTTTGGTCTTCTGAAGTGCTTATCTCACTGAAATAAGCACTTCAGTGAACCCAGCATCGAAATTTGAGTGGTTTGGTGATGTTGAGATTTTGGTCTTCTGAAAGTGCTTATCTCACTGAAATAAGCACTTCAGTGAACACAGCATCGAAAATTGAGTGGTTTTGAGATGTTGAGATTTTGGTCTTCTGAAGTGCTTATCTGACTGAAAGAAGCATTTCAGTGATCCCAGCATTGAAAGTTGGGTGGTTTGGTGAAGTTTAGATTTTGGTCTTCTGAAGTGCTTATCTCACTGAAATAAGCATTTGTGTAAATCCTGGATCGAAAGTTGGGTGGTTTGGTGAAGTTGAGATTTTGGCCTTCTGATGTGCTTATCTGACGAAAGAAGCATTCCAGTGAAATCAGCATCAAAAGTGAGTCGTTTAGTGATGCTTAGATTTTGGCCTTCTGAAGTGCTTATCTCACTGAAATAAGCAAATCATTGGAACCAGCATCAAAAGTTGAGTCGTTTTGTGAGGTTGGGATTTTTGCGAAGTGAAGTGCTTATCTCAATGAAATAAGCACTTCAGTGAACCCAGCATCGAAAGTTGAGTGTATTGTGATGTTGAGATTTTGGCCTTCTGAAGTGCTTATCTCACTGAAATAAGCACTTCAGTGAACCCAGCATTGAAAGTTGGGTGTTTTGGTGAAGTTTAGATTTTGGTCTTCTGAAGTGCTTATCTCACTGAAATAAGCCTTTTGGTAAATCCTGGATCGAATGTTGGGTGGTTTGGTGAACTTGAGATTTGGGCCTTCTGATGTGCATATCTGACTGAAAGAAGCATTTCAGTGAAAACAGCATCAAAAGTTGAGTCGTTTAGTGAAGTTTAGATTTTGGCCTTCTGAAGTGCTTATCTCACTGAAATAAGCACTTCAGTGAACCCAGCATCGAAATTTGAGTCGTTTGGTGATGTTGAGATTTTGGTCTTCAGAAGTGCTAATCTCACTGAAATAAGCACTTCAGTGAAACCAGCATCGAAAGTTGAGTGGTTTTGAGATGTTGAGATTTTGGCCTTCTGAAGTGCTTTTCTCACTGAAATAAGCACTTCAGTGAACACAGCATCGAAAGTTGAGTGGTTTGGTGATGTTGAGATTTTGGTCTTCTGAAGTGATTTTCTCACTGAAATAAGCTTTTGGGTAATTCCAGGATCGAAAGTTGGGTGGTTTGCTGAAGTTGAGATTTTAGTCTTCTGAAGTGCTTGTCTCACTGAAATAAGCATTTGGGTAAAACCAGGATCGAAAGTTGGGTCGTTTGGTGAACTTGAGATTTTGGCCTTCTGATGTGCATATCTGACTGAAAGAAGCATTTCAGTGAAATCAGCATCAAAAGTTGAGTCGTTTAGTGAAGTTTAGATTTTGGCCTTCTGAAGTGCTTATCTCACTGAAATAAGCACTTCAGTGATCCCAGCATCGAAAGTTGAGTGGTTTGGTGAAGACTAGATTTTGGTCTTCTGAAGTGCTTATCTGACTGAAAGAAGCATTTCAGTGAAACCAGTATCAAAAGTTGAGTCGTTTGGTGAGGTTGGGATTTTGGCATTCTGAAGTGCTTATCTCACTGAAATAAGCACTTCAGTGAGCCCAGCATCGGAAGTTGAATGGTTTTGTCAAGTTGAGTTTTTGGTCTTCTGAAGTGCTTATCTCACTGACATAAGCACTTCAGTGAACCCAGCATCGAAATTTGAGTGGTTTTGTGATGTTGAGATTTTGGTCTTCTGAAGTGCTTATCTCACTGAAATAAGCACTTCAGTGAAACCAGCATTGAAAGTTGGGTGGTTTGGTGAAGTTTAGATTTTGGTCTTCTGAAGTGCTTATCTCACTGAAATAAGCACTTCAGTGAACCCAGCATTGAAAGTTGGGTGGTTTGGTGAAGTTTAGATTTTGGTCTTCTGAAGTGCTTATCTCACGGAAATAAGCACTTCAGTGAACACAGCATCGAAAGTTGAGTGGTTTGGTGATGTTGAGATTTTGGTCTTCTGAAGTGCTTGTCTCACTGAAATAAGCATTTGGGTAAATCCAGGATCGAAAGTTGGGTGGTTTGGTGAAGTTGAGATTTTGGCCTTCTGATGTGCATATCTGACTGAAAGAAGCATTTCAGTGAAACCAGTATCACAAGTTGAGTCGTTTGGTGAGGTTGGGATTTTGGCATTCTGAAGTGCTTATCTCAATGAAATAAGCACTGCAGTGAACCCAACATCGAAATTTGAGTGGTTTGGTGATGTTGAGATTTTGGTCTTCTGAAGTGCTTATCTCACTGAAATAAGCAGTTCAGTGAACCCAGCATCGAAAGTTGAGTGGTTTTGAGATGTTGAGTTTTTGTTCTTCTGAAGTGCTTATCTGACTGAAAGAAGCATTTCAGTGAACCCAGCATTGAAAGTTGGGTGTTTGGTGAAGTTTAGATTTTGGTCTTCTGAAGTGCTTATCTCACTGAAATAAGCCTTTGGGTAAATCCTGGATTGAAAGTTGGGTGGTTTGGTGAAGTTGAGATTTTGGCCTTCTGATGTGCATATCTGACTGAAAGAAGCATTTCAGTGAAATCAGCATCAAAAGTTCAGTCGTTTAGTGAAGTTTAGATTTTGGCCTTCTGAAGTGCTTAACTCACTTAAATAAGCAATTCAGTGGAACCAGCATCATAAGATGAGTCGCTTGGTGACGTTGTGATTTTGGCGTAGTGAAGTGCTTATCTCACTGAAATAAGCACTTCAGTGAACCCAGCATTGAAAGTTGGGTGGTTTGCTGAAGTTTAGATTTCGTCTTCTGAAGTGCTGATCTCACTGAAATAAGCACTTCAGTGAAACCAGCATCGAAATTTGAGTTGTTGGTGATGTTGAGATTTTGGTCTTCTGAAGTGCTTATCTCACTGAAATAAGTACTTCAGTAAACCCAGCATCGAAAGTTGAGTGGTTTTGAGATGTTGAGATTTTGGTCTTCTGAAGTGCTTATCTGACTGAAAGAAGCATTTCAGTGAACCCAGCATTGAAAGTTGGGTGGTTTGGTGAAGTATAGATTTTGGTCTTCTGAAGTGCTTATCTCACTGAAATAAGCACTTCAGTGATCCCAGCATCGAAAGTTGAGTGGTTTGGTGAAGTTAAGATTTTGGTCTTCTGAAGTGCTTATCTCACTGAAATAAGCATTTGTGTAAATCCTGGATCGAAAGTTGGGTGGTTTGGTGAAGTTGATATTTTGGCCTTCTGATGTGCTTAACTGACTGAAAGAAGCATTTCAGTGAAATCAGCATCAAAAGTTGAGTCGTTTAGTGAAGTTTAGATTTTGGCCTTCTGAAGTGCTTATCTCACTGAAATAAGCAATTCAGTGGAACCAGCATCAAAAGTTGAGTCGCTTGGTGAGGTTGGGATTTTGGCGTAGTGATGTACTTATCTCACTGAAATAAACACTTCAATGAACCCAGCATTGAAAGTTGGGTGGTTTGTTGAAGTTTAGATTTTGGTCTTCTGAAGTGCTTATCTCACTGAAATAAGCATTTGTGTAAATCCTGGATCGAAAGTTGGGTGGTTTGGTGAAGTTGAGATTTTGGCCTTCTGATGTGCTTATCTGACGAAAGAAGCATTTCAGTGAAATCAGCATCAAAAGTGAGTCGTTTAGTGATGCTTAGATTTTGGCCTTCTGAAGTGCTTATCTCACTGAAATAAGCAAATCATTGGAACCAGCATCAAAAGTTGAGTCGTTTTGTGAGGTTGGGATTTTTGCGAAGTGAAGTGCTTTTCTCAATGAAATAAGCACTTCAGTGAACCCAGCATCGAAAGTTGAGTGTATTGTGATGTTGAGATTTTGGCCTTCTGAAGTGCTTATCTCACTGAAATAAGCACTTCAGTGAACCCAGCATTGAAAGTTGGGTGTTTTGGTGAAGTTTAGATTTTGGTCTTCTGAAGTGCTTATCTCACTGAAATAAGCCTTTTGGTAAATCCTGGATCGAAAGTTGGGTGGTTTGGTGAACTTGAGATTTGGGCCTTCTGATGTGCATATCTGACTGAAAGAAGCATTTCAGTGAAAACAGCATCAAAAGTTGAGTCGTTTAGTGAAGTTTAGATTTTGGCCTTCTGAAGTGCTTATCTCACTGAAATAAGCAATTCAGTGGAACCAGCATCAAAAGTTGAGTCGCTTGGTGAGGTTGGGATTTTGGTCTTCTGAAGTGCTTATCTCACTGAAATAAGCACTTCAGTGAACCCAGCATCGAAATTTGAGTCGTTTGGTGATGTTGAGATTTTGGTCTTCAGAAGTGCTAATCTCACTGAAATAAGCACTTCAGTGAAACCAGCATCGAAAGTTGAGTGGTTTTGAGATGTTGAGATTTTGGCCTTCTGAAGTGCTTTTCTCACTGAAATAAGCACTTCAGTGAACACAGCATCGAAAGTTGAGTGGTTTGGTGATGTTGAGATTTTGGACTTCTGAAGTGATTTTCTCACTGAAATAAGCTTTTGGGTAATTCCAGGATCGAAAGTTGGGTGGTTTGCTGAAGTTGAGATTTTAGTCTTCTGAAGTGCTTGTCTCACTGAAATAAGCATTTGGGTAAAACCAGGATCGAAAGTTGGGTCGTTTGGTGAACTTGAGATTTTGGCCTTCTGATGTGCATATCTGACTGAAAGAAGCATTTCAGTGAAATCAGCATCAAAAGTTGAGTCGTTTAGTGAAGTTTAGATTTTGGCCTTCTGAAGTGCTTATCTCACTGAAATAAGCAAATCAGTGAAACCAGCATCAAAAGATGAGTCGTTTGGTGAGGTTGGGATTTTGGCGTAGTGAAGTGCTAATCTCACTGAAATAAGCACTTCAGTGAACCCAGCATCGAAAGTTGAGTGGTTTTGTGATGTTGAAATTTTGGTCTTCTGAAGTGCTTATCTCACTGAAATAAGCACTTCAGTGAACCCAGCATTGAAATTTGGGTGGATTGGTGAAGTTTAGATTTTGGTCTTCTGAAGTGCTTATCTCACTGAATTAAGCACTTCAGTGAACCCAGCATTGAAAGTTGGGTGGTTTGGTGAAGTTTAGATTTTGGTCTTCTGAAGTGCTTATCTCACTGAAATAAGCATTTGTGTAAATCCTGGATCGAAAGTTGAGTGGTTTGGTGATGTTGAGATTTAGGTCTTCTGAAGTGCTTGTCTCACTGAAATAAGCATTTGGGTAAATCCAGGATCGAAAGTTGGGTGGTTTGGTGAAGTTGAGATTTTGGCCTTCTGATGTGCATATCTGACTGAAAGATGCATTTCAGTGAAACCAGTATCAAAAGTTGAGTCGTTTGGTGAGGTTAGGATTTTGGCATTCTGAAGTGCTTATCTCACTGAAATAAGCACTGCAGTGAGCCCAGCATCGAAAGTTGAGTGTTTTGTGAAGTTGAGATTTTGGTTTTCTGAAGTGCTTATCTCACTGAAATAAGCATTTCAGTGAACCCAGCATCGAAAGTTGAGTGGTTTGGTGAAGATTAGATTTTGGTCTTCTGAAGTGCTTATCTCACTGAAATAAGCATTTGGGTAAATCCAGAATCGAAAGTTGGCTGGTTTTGTGAAGTTGAGATTTTGGCCTTCTGAAGTGCTTATCTGACTGAAAGAAGCATTTCAGTGAAACCAGTATTAAATGTTGAGTCGTTTGTTGAGGTTGGGATTTTGGCATTCTGAAGTGCTTTTCTCACTGAAATAAGCACTGCAGTGAGCCCAGTATCGAAAGTTGGGTGGTTTTGTGAAGTTGAGATTTTGGCTTTCTGAAGTGCTTATCTCACTGAAATAAGCATTTCATTGAACCCAGCATCGAAAGTTGAGTGGTTTGGTGAAGATTAGATTTTGGTCTTCTGAAGTGCTTATCTCACTGAAATAAGCATTTGGGTAAATCCAGTATCAAAAGTAAGCTGGTTTTGTGAAGTTGAGATTTTGGCCTTCTGAAGTGCTTTTCTGCTGAAAGAAGCATTTCAGTGAAACCAGTATCAAAAGTTGAGTCGTTTGGTGAGGTTGGGATTTTGGCATTCTGAAGTGCTTTTCTCACGGAAATAAGCACTGCAGTGAGCCCAGTATCGAAAGTTGGGTGGTTTTGTGAAGTTGAGATTTTAGCTTTCTGAAGTGCTTATCTCACTGAAATAAGCACTGCAGTGAGCCCAGCATCGAAAGTTGAGTGGTTTGGTGAAGATTAGATTTTGGTCTTCTGAAGTGCTTATCTGAATGAAAGAAGCATTTCAGTGAAACCAAAGTCAAAAGTTGAGTCGTTTGGTGAGGTTGGGATTTTGGCATTCTGAAGTGCTTATCTCACTGAAATAAGCACTGCAGTGAGCCCAGCATCGAAAGTTGAGTGGTTTTGTGAAGTTGAGTTTTTGGTCTTCTGAAGTGCTTATCTCACTGAAATAAGCACTTCAGTGATCCGAGCATCGAAAGTTGAGTGGTTTGGTGAAGTTTAGATTTTGTCTTCTGAAGTGCTTATCTCACTGAAATTAGCCTTTGGGTAAATCCTGGATCGAAATTTGGGTGGTTTGGTGACGTTGAGATTTTGGCCTTCTGAAGTGCTTATCTCACTGAAATAAGCAATTCAGTGGAACCAGCATCAAAAGTTGAGTCGCTTGGTGAGGTTGGGATTTTGGCGTAGTGAAATACTTATCTCACTGAAATAAGCAAATCAGTGAACCGAGCATTGAACGTTGGGTGGTTTGGTGAAGTTTAGATTTTGGTCTTCTGAAGTGCTTATCTCACTGAAATAAGCACTTCAGTGAACCCAGCATCGAAATTTGAGTGGTTTGGTGATGTTGAGATTTTGGTCTTCTGAACAGCTTATCTCAATGAAACAAGCACTTCAGTGAACCCAGCATCGAAAGTTGAGTGGTTTTGAGATGTTGAGATTATGGTCTTCTGAAGTGCTTATCTGAATGAAAGAAGCATTTCAGTGAACCCAGCTTTGAATGTAGTGTGGTTTGGTGAAGTTTAGATTTTGGTCTTCTGAAGTGCTTATCTCACTGATATAAGCACTTCAGTGATCCCAGCATCGAAAGTTGAGTGGTTTGGTGAAGTTAAGATTTTGGTCTTCTGAAGTGCTTATCTCACTGAAATAAGCATTTGTGTAAATCCTGAATCGAAAGTTGGGTGGTTTGATGAAGTTGAGATTTCGGCCTTCTGATGTGCTTATCTGACTGAAAGAAGCATTTCAGTGAAATCAGCATCAAAAGTTGAGTCGTTTAGTGATGTTTAGATTTTGGCCTTGTGATGTGCTTATCTCACTGAAATAAGCAATTCAGTGGAACCAGCATCAAAAGTTGAGTCGTTTTGTGAGGTTGGGATTTTGGCGTAGTGAAGTGCTTATCTCAATGAAATAAGCACTTCAGTGAACCCAGCATCAAAAGTTGAGTGGTTTTGTGATGTTGAGATTTTGGTCTTCTGAAGTGCTTATCTCACTGAAATAAGCACTTCAGTGAACCCAGCATCGAAAGTTGGGTGGTTTGTTGAAGATTAGATTTTGCTCTTCTGAAGTGCTTATCTCAATGAATTAAGCACTTCAGTGGAACCAGCTTCAAAAGTTGAGTCGTTTGGTGAGGTTGGGATTTTGGCGTAGTGAAGTGCTTATCTCAATGAAATAAGCACTTCAGTGAACCCAGCCTCGAAAGTTGAGTGGTTTTGTGATGTTGAGAATTTGGTCTTCTGAAGTGCTTATCTCACTCAAATAAGCACTTCAGTGAACCCAGCATTGAAAGTTGGGTGGTTTGGTGAAGTTTAGATTTTGGTCTTCTGAAGTGCTTATCTCACTGAAATAAGCATTTCAGTGAACCCAGCATTGGAAGTTGAGTGGTTTTGTGATGTTGAGATTTTGGTCTTCTGAAGTGCTTATCTCACTGAAATAAGCACTTCAGTGAACCCAGCATCGAAAGTTGGGTGGTTTGGTGAAGTTTAGATTTTGGTCTTCTGAAGTGCTTATCTCACTGAAATAAGTACTTCAGTGAACACAGGATCGAACGATGAGTGGTTTGGTGATGTTGAGATTTTGGTCTTCTGAAGTGCTTGTCTCACTGAAATAAGCATTTGGGTAAATCCAGGATCGAAATTTGGGTGTTTTGGTGAAGATTAGATTTTGGTCTTCTGAAGTGCTTATCTCACTGAAATAAGCACTTCATTGAACCCAGCATCGAAATTGAGTGGTTTGGTGATGTTGAGATTTTGGTCTTCTGAACTGCTTATCTCACTGAAATAAGCACTTCAGTGAACCCAGCATCGAAAGTTGAGTGGTTTTGAGATGTTGAGATTATGGTCTTCTGAAGTGCTTATCTGAATGAAAGAAGCATTTCAGTGAACCCAGCTTTGAATGTAGTGTGGTTAGGTGAAGTTTAGATTATTGTCTTCTGAAGTGCTTATCTCACTGATATAAGCACTTCAGTGATCCCAGCATCGAAAGTTGAGTGGTTTGGTGAAGTTAAGATTTTGGTCTTCTGAAGTGCTTATCTCACTGAAATAAGCATTTGTGTAAATCCTGGATCGAAAGTTGGGTGGTTTGGTGAAGTTGAGATTTCGGCCTTCTGATGTGCTTATCTGACTGAAAGAAGCATTTCAGTGAAATCAGCATCAAAAGTTGAGTAGTTTAGTGATGTTTAGATTTTGGCCTTCTGATGTGCTTATCTCACTGAAATAAGCAATTCAGTGGAACCAGAATCAAAAGATGAGTCGTTTTGTGAGGTTGGGATTTTGGCGTAGTGAAGTGCTTATCTCAATGAAATAAGCACTTCAGTGAACCCAGCATCAAAAGTTGAGTGGTTTTGTGATGTTGAGATATTGGTCTTCTGAAGTGCTTATCTCACTGAAATAAGCACTTCAGTGAACCCAGCATCGAAAGTTGGGTGGTTTGGTGAAGATTAGATTTTGCTCTTCTGAAGTGCTTATCTCAATGAATTAAGCACTTCAGTGAACCCAGCATTGAAAGTTGGGTGGTTTGGTGAAGTTTAGATTTTGGTCTTCTGAAGTGCTTATCTCACTGAAATAAGCACTTCAGTGATCCCTGCATCGAAAGTTGAGTGGTTTGGTGAAGTTAAGAATTTGGTCTTCTGAAGTGCTTATCTGACTGAAATAAGCATTTGTGTAAATCTTGGATCGAAAGTTGGGTGGTTTGGTTAAGTTGAGATTTTGGCCTTCTGATGTGCTTATCTGACTGAAAGAAGCATTTCAGTGAAATCAGCATCAAAAGTTGAATCGTTTGGTGAGGTTGGGATTTTGGCGTAGTGAAGTGCTTATCTCAATGAAATAAGCACTTCAGTGAACCCAGCCTCGAAAGTTGAGTGGTTTTGTGATGTTGAGATTTTGGTCTTCTGAAGTGCTTATCTCACTGAAATAAGCACTTCAGTGAACCCAGCATTGAAAGTTGGGTGGTTTGGTGAAGTTTAGATTTTGGTCTTCTGAAGTGCTTATCTCACTGAAATAAGCATTTCAGTGAACCCAGCATTGGAAGTTGGGTGGTTTGGTGAAGTTTAGATTTTGGTCTTCTGAAGTGCTTATCTCACTGAAATAAGCACTTCAGTGAACACAGGATCGAACGTTGAGTGGTTTGGTGATGTTGAGATTTCGGTCTTCTGAAGTGCTTGTCTCACTGAAATAAGCATTTGGGCAAATCCAGGATCGAAATTTGGGTGGTTTGGTGAATTTGAGATTTTGGCCTTCTGATGTGCATATCTGACTGAAAGAAGCATTTCAGTGAAATCAGCATCAAAAGTTGAGTCGTTTAGTGAAGTTTAGATTTTGGCCTTCTGAAGTGCTTATCTCACTGAAATAAGCAATTCAGTGGAACCAGCATTGAAAGTTGGGTGGTTTGGAGAAGTTTAGATTTTGGTCTTCTGAAGTGCTTATCTCACTGAAATAAGCACTTCAGTGATCCCAGCATCGAAATTTGAGTGGTTTGGTGATGTTGAGATTTTGGTCTACTGAAGTGCTTATCTGACTGAAAGAAGTATTTCAGTGAACCCAGCATTGAAAGTTGCGTGGTTTGGTGAAGTTTAGATTTTGGTCTTCTGAAGTGCTTATATCACTGAAAGAAACATTTCAGTAAAACCAGAGTCAAAAGTTGAGACGTTTTGTGAGGTTGCGATTTTGGCATTCTGAAGTGCTTATCTCACTGAAATAAGCACTGCAGTGAGCCCAGCATCGAAAGTTGAGTGGTTTTGTGAAGTTCAGTTTTTGGTCTCCTGAATTGCTTATCCGACTGAAAGAAGCATTTCAGTGAACCCAGCATTGAAAGTTGGGTGGTTTGGTGAAGTCTAGATTTTGGTCTTTTGAAGTGCTTATCTCACTGAAATAAGCACTTCAGTGATCCCAGCATCGAAATTTGAGTGGTTTGGTGAAGTTAAGATTTTGGTCTTCTGAAGTGCTTATCTCACTGAAATAAGCACTTCAGTGATCCCAGCATCGAACGTTGAGTGGTTTTGAGATGTTGAGATTTTGGTCTTCTGAATTGCTTATCCGACTGAAAGAAGCATTTCAGTGAACCCAGCATTGAAAGTTGGGTGGTTTGGTGAAGTCTAGATTTTGGTCTTTAGAAGTGCTTATCTCACTGAAATAAGCACTTCAGTGATCCCAGCATCGAAATTTGAGTGGTTTGGTGAAGTTAAGATTTTCGTCTTCTGAAGTGCTTATCTCACTGAAATAAGCACTTCAGTGAACCCAGCATTGAAAGTTGGGTGTTTTGGTGAAGTTTAGATTTTGGTCTTCTGAAGTGCTTATCTCACTGAAATAAGCCTTTTGTTATATCCTGGATCGAAAGTTGGGTGGTTTGGTGAAGTTGAGATTTTGGCTTTCTGATGTGCATATCTGACTGAAAGAAGCATTTCAGTGAAATCAGCATCAAAAGTTGAGTCGTTTAGTGAAGTTTAGATTTTGGCCTTCTGAAGTGCTTATCTCACTGAAATTAGCAATTCAGTGGAACCCAGCATTGAAAGTTGGGTGGTTTGGTGAAGAATAGATTTGGCTCTTTTTGAAGTGCTTATCTCACTGAATTAAGCACTTCAGTGAACCCAGCATTGAAAGTTGGGTGGTTTGGTGAAGTTTAGATTTTGGTCTTCTGAAGTGCTAATCTCACTGAAATAAGCACTTCAGTGATTCCACCATCGAAAGTTGAGTGGTTTGGTGAAGTTTAGAATTTGGTCTTCTGAAGTGCTTATCTCACTGAAATAAGCATTTGTTTAAATCCAGGATCGAAAGATGGGTGGTTTGGTGAAGTTGAGATTTTGGCCTTCTGATGTGCTTATCTGACTGAAAGAAGCATTTCAGTGAAATCAGCATCAAAAGTTGAGTCGTTTAGTGATGTTTAGATTTTGTCCTTCTGAAGTGCTTATCTCACTGAATTAAGCAATTCAGTGGAACCAGCATCAAAAGTTGTTTCGTTTGGTGAGGTTGGGATTTTGGCGTAGTGAAGTGCTTATCTCAATGAAATAAGCACTTCAGTAAACCCAGCCTCGAAAGTTGAGTGGTTTTGTGATGTTGAGATTTTGGTCTTCTGAAGTGCTTATCTCACTGAAATAAGCACTTCAGTGAACCCAGCATTGAAAGTTGGGTGGTTTGGTGAAGTTTAGATTTTGGTCTTCTGAAGTGCTTATTTCACTGAAATAAGCACTTCAGTGATCCCAGCATTGAAAGTTGGGTGTTTTGGTGAAGTTTAGATTTTGGTCTTCTGAAGTGCTTATCTCACTGAAATAAGCCTTTTGGTAAATCCTGGATCGAAAGTTGGGTGGTTTGGTGAACTTGAGATTTGGGCCTTCTGATGTGCATATCTGACTGAAAGAAGCATTTCAGTGAAATCAGCATCAAAAGTTGAGTCGTTTAGTGAAGTTTAGATTTTGGCCTTCTGAAGTGCTTATCTCACTGAAATAAGCAATTCAGTGGAACCAGCATCAAAAGTTGAGTCGCTTGGTGAGGTTGGGATTTTGGCGTAGTGAAGTGCTTATCTCACTGAAATAAGCACTTCAGTGAACCCAGCATCGAAATTTGAGTCGTTTGGTGATGTTGAGATTTTGGTCTTCAGTAGTGCTAATCTCACTGAAATAAGCACTTCAGTGAAACCAGCATCGAAATTTGAGAGGTTTTGAGATGTTGAGATTTTGGCCTTCTGAAGTGCTTTTCTCACTGAAATAAGCACTTCAGTGAACACAGCATCGAAAGTTGAGTGGTTTGGTGATGTTGAGATTTTGGTCTTCTGAAGTGATTTTCTCACTGAAATAAACACTTCAGTGATCCCAGCATCGAAAGTTGAGTGGTTTGGTGAAGTTTAGATTTTTGTCTTCTGAAGTGCTTATCTCACTGAAATTAGCCTTTGGGAAAATCCTGGATCGAAAGTTGGGTGGTTTGGAGAAGTTGAGATTTTGGACTTCTGATGTGCATATCTGACTGAAAGAAGCATTTCAGTGAAATAAGCATCAAAAGTTGAGTCGTTTAGTGAAGTTTAGATTTTGGCCTTCTGAAGTGCTTTTCTCACTGAAATAAGCAATTCAGTGGAACCAGCATCAAAAGTTGAGTCGCTTGGTGAGTTTGGGATTTTGGCGTAGTGAAATACTTATCTCACTGATATAAGCACTTCAGTGAACCCAGCATTGAAAGTTGGGTGGTTTGGTGAAGTTTAGATTTTGGTCTTCTGAAGTGCTTATTTTACTGAAATAAGCACTTCAGTGATCCCAGCATTGAAAGTTGGGTGGTTTGGTGAAGTTTAGATTTTGGTCTTCAGAAGTGCTTATCTCACTGAAATAAGCACTTCAGTGAACACAGGATCGAAAGTTGAGTGGTTTGGTGATGTTGAGATTTTGGTCTTCTGAAGTGCTTGTCTCACTGAAATAAGCATTTGGGTAAATCCAGGATCGAAAGTTGGGTGGTTTGGTGAAGTTGTGATTTTGGCCTTCTGATGTGCATATTTGAATGTAAGAAGCATTTCAGTGAAATCAGCATCAAAAGTTGAGTCGTTTAGTGAAGTTTAGATTTTGGCCTTCTGAAGTGCTTATCTCACTGAAATAAGCAATTCAGTGGAACCAGCATTGAAAGTTGGGTGGTTTGGTGAAGTTTAGATTTTGGTCTTCTGAAGTGCTTATCTTACTGAAATAAGCACTTCCGTGAACCCAGCATCGAAATTTGAGTGGTTTGGTGATGTTGAGATTTTGGTCTTCTGAAGTGCTTATCTCACTGAAATAAGCACTTCAGTGAACCCAGCATTGAAAGTTGAGTGGTTTTGAGATGTTGAGATTCTGGTCTTCTGAAGTGCTTATCTGACTGAAAGAAGCATTTCAGTGAACCCAGCATTGAACGTTGGGTGGTTTGGTGAAGTTTAGATTTTGGTCTTCTGAAGTGCTTATCTCACTGAAAGAAGCATTTCAGTGAAACCAGAGTCAAAAGTTGAGTCGTTTGGTGAGGTTGGTATTTTGGCATTCTGAAAGGCTTATCTCACTGAAATAAGCACTGCAGTGAGCCCAGCATCGAAAGTTGAGTGGTTTTGTGAAGTTTAGATTTTTGTCTTCTGAAGTGCTTATCTCACTGAAATTAGCCTTTGGGTAAATCCTGGATCGAAAGTTGGGTGGTTTGGAGAAGTTGAGATTTTGGACATCTGATGTGCATGTCTGACTGAAAGGACCATTTCAGTGAAATTAGCATCAAAAGTTGAGTCGTTTAGTGAAGTTTAGATTTTGGCATTCAGAAGTGCTTATCTCACTGAAACTAGCACTGCAGTGAGCCCAGCATCGAAAGTTGAGTGGATTTGTGAAGTTGAGTTTTTGGTCTTCTGAAGTGCTTATCCGACTGAAAGAAGCATTTCAGTGAACCCAGCATTGAAAGTTGGGTGGGTTGGTGAAGTCTAGATTTTGGTCTTTTGAAGTGCTTATCTCACTGAAATAAGCACTTCAGTGATCCCAGCATCGAAATTTGAGTGGTTTGGTGATGTTAAGATTTTGGTCTTCTGAAGTGCTTATCTCACTGAAATAAGCACTTCAGTGAACCCAGCATCGAAAGTTGAGTGGTTTTGAGATGTTGAGATTTTGGTCTTCTGAAGTGCTTATCTGACTGAAAGAAGCATTTCAGTGAACCCAGCATTGAAAGTTGGGCGGTTTGGTGAAGGTAAGATTTTGGTCTTCTGAAGTGCTTATCTCACTGAAATAAGCACTTCAGTGAACCTAGCATTGAAAGTTGGGTGTTTTGGTGATGTTGAGATTTTGGTCTTCTGAAGTGCTTGTCTCACTGAAATAAGCATTTGGGTAAATCCAGGTTCGAAAGTTGGGTGGTTTGGTGAAGTTGAGATTTTGGTCTTCTGAAGTGCTTATCTTACTGAAATAAGCACTTCCGTGAACCCAGCATCGAAATTTGAGTGGTTTGGTGATGTTGAGATTTTGGTCTTCTGAAGTGCTTATCTCACTGAAATAAGCTCTTCAGTGAAGCCAGCATTGAAAGTTGAGTGGTTTTGAGATATTGAGATTTTGGTCTTCTGAAGTGCTTATCTGACTGAAAGAAGCATTTTAGTGAACCCAGCATTGACCGTTGGGTGGTTTGGTGAAGTTTAGATTTTGGTCTTCTGAAGTGCTTATCTCACTGACAGAAGCATTTCAGTGAAACCAGAGTCAAAAGTTGAGTCGTTTGGTGAGGTTGGGATTTTGGCATTCTGAAGTGCTTATCTCACTGAAATAAGCACTGCAATGAGCCCAGCATCGAAAGTTGAGTGGTTTTGTGAAGTTTAGATTTTTGTCTTCTGAAGTGCTTATCTCACTGAAATTAGCCTTTGGGTAAATCCTGGATCGAAAGTTGGGTGGTTTGGAGAAGTTGAGATTTTGGACATCTGATGTGCATGTCTGACTGAAAGAAGCATTTCAGTGAAATTAGCATCAAAAGTTAAGTCGTTTAGTGAAGTTTAGATTTTGGCATTCAGAAGTGCTTATCTCACTGAAACTAGCACTGCAGTGAGCCCAGCATCGAAAGTTGAGTGGATTTGTGAAGTTGAGTTTTTGGTCTTCTGAAGTGCTTATCCGACTGAAAGAAGCATTTCAGTGAACCCAGCATTGAAAGTTGGGTGGTTTGGTGAAGTCTAGATTTTGGACTTTTGAAGTGCTTATCTCACTGAAATAAGCACTTCAGTGATCCCAGCATCGAAATTTGAGTGGTTTGGTGATGTTAAGATTTTGGTCTTCTGAAGTGCTTATCTCACTGAAATAAGCACTTCAGTGATCCCAGCATCGAAAGTTGAGTGGTTTTGAGATGTTGAGATGTTGGTCTTCTGAAGAGCTCATCTGACTGAAATAAGCACTTCAGTGATCCCAGCATCGAAATTTGAGTGGTTTGGTGAAGTTAAGATTTTGGGCTTCTGAAGTGCTTACCTCACTGAAATAAGCACTTCAGTGAACACAGGATCGAACGTTGAGTGGTTTGGTGATGTTGAGATTTCGGTCTTCTGAAGTGCTTGTCTCACTGAAATAAGCATTTGGGCAAATCCAGGATCGAAATTTGGGTGGTTTGGTGAAGTTGAGATTTTGGCCTTCTGATGTGCATATCTGACTGAAAGAAGCATTTCAGTGAAATCAGCATCAAAAGTTGAGTCGTTTAGTGAAGTTTAGATTTTGGCCTTCTGAAGTGCTTATCTCACTGAAATAAGCAATTCAGTGGAACCAGCATTGAAAGTTGGGTGGTTTGGTGAAGTTTAGATTTTGGTCTTCTGAAGTGCTTATCTCACTGAAATAAGCACTTCAGTGAACCCAGCATCGAAATTTGAGTGGTTTGGTGATGTTGAGATTTTGGTCTTCTGAAGTGCTTATCTGACTGAAAGAAGTATTTCAGTGAACCTAGCATTGAAAGTTGGGTGTTTTGGTGAAGTTTAGATTTTGGTCTTCTGAAGTGCTTATCTCACTGAAATAAGCCTTTTGTTATATCCTGGATCGAAAGTTGGGTGGTTTGGTGAAGTTGAGATTTTGGCTTTCTGATGTGCTTATCTGACTGAAAGAAGCATTTCAGTGAAATCAGCATCAAAAGTTGAGTCGTTTAGTGAAGTTTAGATTTTGGCCTTCTGAAGTGCTTATCTCACTGAAGTTAGCAATTCAGTGGAACCCAGCATTGAAAGTTGGGTGGTTTGGTGAAGATTAGATTTTGCTCTTCTGAAGTGCTTATCTCACTGAATTAAGCACTTCAGTGAACGCAGCATTGAAAGTTGGGTGGTTTGGTGAAGTTTAGATTTTGGTCTTCTGAAGTGCTTATCTCACTGAAATAAGCACTTCAGTGATCCCACCATCGAAAGTTGAGTGGTTTGGTGAAGTTTAGAATTTGGTCTTCTGAAGTGCTTATCTCACTGAAATAAGCATTTGTGTAAATCCAATGTCGAAAGTTGGGTGGTTTGGTGAAGTTGAGATTTTGGCCTTCTGATGTGCTTATCTGACTGAAAGAAGCATTTCAGTGAAATCAGCATCAAAAGTTGAGTCGTTTAGTGATGTTTAGATTTTGTCCTTCTGAAGTGCTTATCTCACTGAATTAAGCAATTCAGTGGAACCAGCATCAAAAGTTGTTTCGTTTGGTGAGGTTGGGATTTTGGCGTAGTGAAGTGCTTATCTCAATGAAATAAGCACTTCAGTAAACCCAGCCTCGAAAGTTGAGTGGTTTTGTGATGTTGAGATTTTGGTCTTCTGAAGTGCTTATCTCACTGAAATAAGCACTTCAGTGAACCCAGCATTGAAAGTTGGGTGGTTTGGTGAAGTTTAGATTTTGGTCTTCTGAAGTGCTTATTTCACTGAAATAAGCACTTCAGTGATCCCAGCATTGAAAGTTGGGTGTTTTGGTGAAGTTTAGATTTTGGTCTTCTGAAGTGCTTATCTCACTGAAATAAGCCTTTTGGTAAAACCTGGATCGAAAGTTGGGTGGTTTGGTGAACTTGAGATTTGGGCCTTCTGATGTGCATATCTGACTGAAAGAAGCATTTCAGTGAAATCAGCATCAAAAGTTGAGTCGTTTAGTGAAGTTTAGATTTTGGCCTTCTGAAGTGCTTATCTCACTGAAATAAGCAATTCAGTGGAACCAGCATCAAAAGTTGAGTCGTTTGGTGATGTTGAGATTTTGGTCTTCAGTAGTGCTAATCTCACTGAAATAAGCACTTCATTGAAACCAGCATCGAAATTTGAGAGGTTTTGAGATGTTGGGATTTTGGCCTTCTGAAGTGCTTTTCTCACTGAAATAAGCACTTCAGTGAACACAGCATCGAAAGTTGAGTGGTTTGGTGATGTTGAGATTTTAGTCTTCTGAAGTGATTTTCTCACTGAAATAAACACTTCAGTGATCCCAGCATCGAAAGTTGAGTGGTTTGGTGAAGTTTAGATTTTTGTCTTCTGAAGTGCTTATCTCACTGAAATTAGCCTTTGGGAAAATCCTGGATCGAAAGTTGGGTGGTTTGGAGAAGTTGAGATTTTGGCCTTCTGATGTGCATATCTGACTGAAAGAAGCATTTCAGTGAAATAAGCATCAAAAGTTGAGTCGTTTAGTGAAGTTTAGATTTTGGCCTTCTGAAGTGCTTTTCTCACTGAAATAAGCAATTCAGTGGAACCAGCATCAAAAGTTGAGTCGCTTGGTGAGTTTGGGATTTTGGCGTAGTGAAATACTTATCTCACTGATATAAGCACTTCAGTGAACCCAGCATTGAAAGTTGGGTGGTTTGGTGAAGTTTAGATTTTGGTCTTCTGAAGTGCTTATTTTACTGAAATAAGCACTTCAGTGATCCCAGCATTGAATGTTGGGTGGTTTGGTGAAGTTTAGATTTTGGTCTTCAGAAGTGCTTATCTCACTGAAATAAGCACTTCAGTGAACACAGGATCGAAAGTTGAGTGGTTTGGTGATGTTGAGATTTTGGTCTTCTGAAGTGCTTGTCTCACTGAAATAAGCATTTGGGTAAATCCAGGATCGAAAGTTGGGTGGTTTGGTGAAGTTGTGATTTTGGCCTTCTGATGTGCATATTTGACTGTAAGAAGCATTTCAGTGAAATCAGCATCAAAAGTTGAGTCGTTTAGTGAAGTTTAGATTTTGGCCTTCTGAAGTGCTTATCTCACTGAAATAAGCAATTCAGTGGAACCAGCATTGAAAGTTGGGTGGTTTGGTGAAGTTTAGATTTTGGTCTTCTGAAGTGCTTATCTTACTGAAATAAGCACTTCCGTGAACCCAGCATCGAAATTTGAGTGGTTTGGTGATGTTGAGATTTTGGTCTTCTGAAGTGCTTATCTCACTGAAATAAGCACTTCAGTGAACCCAGCATTGAAAGTTGAGTGGTTTTGAGATATTGAGATTCTGGTCTTCTGAAGTGCTTATCTGACTGAAAGAAGCATTTCAGTGAACCCAGCATTGAACGTTGGGTGGTTTGGTGAAGTTTAGATTTTGGTCTTCTGAAGTGCTTATCTCACTGAAAGAAGCATTTCAGTGAAACCAGAGTCAAAAGTTGAGTCGTTTGGTGAGGTTGGTATTTTGGCATTCTGAAAGGCTTATCTCACTGAAATAAGCACTGCAGTGAGCCCAGCATCGAAAGTTGAGTGGTTTTGTGAAGTTTAGATTTTTGTCTTCTGAAGTGCTTATCTCACTGAAATTAGCCTTTGGGTAAATCCTGGATCGAAAGTTGGGTGGTTTGGAGAAGTTGAGATTTTGGACATCTGATGTGCATGTCTGACTGAAAGGACCATTTCAGTGAAATTAGCATCAAAAGTTGAGTCGTTTAGTGAAGTTTAGATTTGGCATTCAGAAGTGCTTATCTCACTGAAACTAGCACTGCAGTGAGCCCAGCATCGAAAGTTGAGTGGATTTGTGAAGTTGAGTTTTTGGTCTTCTGAAGTGCTTATCCGACTGAAAGAAGCATTTCAGTGAACCCAGCATTGAAAGTTGGGTGGGTTGGTGAAGTCTAGATTTTGGTCTTTTGAAGTGCTTATCTCACTGAAATAAGCACTTCAGTGATCCCAGCATCGAAATTTGAGTGGTTTGGTGATGTTAAGATTTTGGTCTTCTGAAGTGCTTATCTCACTGAAATAAGCACTTCAGTGAACCCAGCATCGAAAGTTGAGTGGTTTTGAGATGTTGAGATTTTGGTCTTCTGAAGTGCTTATCTGACTGAAAGAAGCATTTCAGTGAACCCAGCATTGAAAGTTGGGTGGTTTGGTGAAGGTAAGATTTTGGTCTTCTGAAGTGCTTATCTCACTGAAATAAGCACTTCAGTGAACCTAGCATTGAAAGTTGGGTGTTTTGGTGATGTTGAGATTTTGGTCTTCTGAAGTGATTTTCTCACTGAAATAAGCTTTTGGGTAATTCCAGGATCGAAAGTTGGGTGGTTTGCTGAAGTTGAGATTTTAGTCTTCTGAAGTGCTTGTCTCACTGAAATAAGCATTTGGGTAAAACCAGGATCGAAAGTTGGGTGTTTTGGTGAAGTTGAGATTTTGGCCTTCTGATGTGCATATCTGACTGAAAGAAGCATTTCAGTGAAGTCAGCATCAAAAGTTGAGTCGTTTAGTGAAGTTTAGATTTTGGCCTTCTGAAGTGCTTATCTCACTGAAATAAGCAATTCAGTGGAACCAGCATCAAAAGTTGAGTCGCTTGGTGAGGTTGGGATTTTGGCGTACTGATGTACTTATCTCACTGAAATAAGCACTTCAGTGAACCCTGCATGGAAAGTTGTGTGGTTTGGTGAAGTTTTGATTTTGGTCTTCTGAAGTGCTTATCTCACTGAAATAAGCACTTCAGTGAACACAGCATCGAAATTTGAGTGGTTTGGTGATGTTGAGATTTTGGTCTTCTGAAGTGCTTATCTGACTGAAAGAAGCATTTCACTGAACGCAGCTTTGAAAGTTGAGTGGTTTGGTGAAGTTTAGATTTTGGTCTTCTGAAGTGCTTATCTCACTGAAATAAGCACTTCAGTGATCCCAGCATCGAATTTTGAGTGGTTTGGTGAAGTTTAGCTTTTGGTCTTCTGAAGTGCTTATCTCACTGAAATCAGCACTGCAGTGAGTCCAGCATCGAAAGTTGAGTGGTTTTGTGAAGTTGAGTTTTTGGTCTTCTGAAGTGCTTATCTCACTGAAATAAGCACTGCAGTGAGTCCAGCATCGATAGTTGAGTGGTTTTGTGAAGTTGAGTTTTTGGTCTTCTGAAGTGCTTATCTCACTGAAATAAACACTTCAGTGATCCCAGCATCGAAAGTTGAGTGGTTTGGTGAAGTTTAGATTTTTGTCTTCTGAAGTGCTTATCTCACTGAAATTAGCCTTTGGGAAAATCCTGGATCGAAATTTGGGTGGTTTGGAGAAGTTGAGATTTTGGACTTCTGATGTGCATATCTGACTGAAAGAAGCATTTCAGTGAAATAAGCATCAAAAGTTGAGTCGATTAGTGAAGTTTAGATTTTGGCCTTCTGAAGTGCTTTTCTCTCTGAAATAAGCAATTCAGTGGAACCAGCATCAAAAGTTGAGTCGCTTGGTGAGTTTGGGATTTTGGCGTAGTGAAATACTTATCTCACTGATATAAGCACTTCAGTGAACCCAGCATTGAAAGTTGGGTGGTTTGGTGAAGTTTAGATTTTGGTTTTCTGAAGTGCTTATTTTACTGAAATAAGCACTTCAGTGATCCCAGCATTGAAAGTTGGGTGGTTTGGTGAAGTTTAGATTTTGGTCTTCTGAAGTGCTTATCTCACTGAAATAAGCACTTCAGTGAACACAGGATCGAAAGTTGAGTGGTTTGGTGATGTTGAGAGTTTGGTCTTCTGAAGTGCTTGTCTCACTGAAATAAGCATTTGGGTAAATCCAGGATCGAAAGTTGGGTGGTTTGGTGAAGTTGTGATTTTGGCCTTCTGATGTGCATATTTGACTGTAAGAAGCATTTCAGTGAAATCAGCATCAAAAGTTGAGTCGTTTAGTGAAGTTTAGATTTTGGCCTTCTGAAGTGCTTATCTCACTGAAATAAGCAATTCAGTGGAACCAGCATTGAAAGTTGGGTGGTTTGGTGAAGTTTAGATTTTGGTCTTCTGAAGTGCTTATCTTACTGAAATAAGCACTTCCGTGAACCCAGCATCGAAATTTGAGTGGTTTGGTGATGTTGAGATTTTGGTCTTCTGAAGTGCTTATCTCACTGAAATAAGCACTTCAGTGAACCCAGCATTGAAAGTTGAGTGGTTTTGAGATATTGAGATTCTGGTCTTCTGAAGTGCTTATCTGACTGAAAGAAGCATTTCAGTGAACCCAGCATTGAACGTTGGGTGGTTTGGTGAAGTTTAGATTTTGGTCTTCTGAAGTGCTTATCTCACTGACAGAAGCATTTCAGTGAAACCAGAGTCAAAAGTTGAGTCGTTTGGTGAGGTTGGGATTTTGGCATTCTGAAGTGCTTATCTCACTGAAATAAGCACTGCAATGAGCCCAGCATCGAAAGTTGAGTGGTTTTGTGAAGTTTAGATTTTTGTCTTCTGAAGTGCTTATCTCACTGAAATTAGCCTTTGGGTAAATCCTGGATCGAAAGTTGGGTGGTTTGGAGAAGTTGAGATTTTGGACATCTGATGTGCATGTCTGACTGAAAGAAGCATTTCAGTGAAATTAGCATCAAAAGTTAAGTCGTTTAGTGAAGTTTAGATTTTGGCATTCAGAAGTGCTTATCTCACTGAAACTAGCACTGCAGTGAGCCCAGCATCGAAAGTTGAGTGGATTTGTGAAGTTGAGTTTTTGGTCTTCTGAAGTGCTTATCCGACTGAAAGAAGCATTTCAGTGAACCCAGCATTGAAAGTTGGGTAGTTTGGTGAAGTCTAGATTTTGGACTTTTGAAGTGCTTATCTCACTGAAATAAGCACTTCAGTGATCCCAGCATCGAAATTTGAGTGGTTTGGTGATGTTAAGATTTTGGTCTTCTGAAGTGCTTATCTCACTGAAATAAGCACTTCAGTGATCCCAGCATCGAAAGTTGAGTGGTTTGAGATGTTGAGATGTTGGTCTTCTGAAGAGCTCATCTGACTGAAATAAGCACTTCAGTGATCCCAGCATCGAAATTTGAGTGGTTTGGTGAAGTTAAGATTTTGGGCTTCTGAAGTGATTACCTCACTGAAATAAGCACTTCAGTGAACACAGGATCGAACGTTGAGTGGTTTGGTGATGTTGAGATTTCGGTCTTCTGAAGTGCTTGTCTCACTGAAATAAGCATTTGGGCAAATCCAGGATCGAAATTTGGGTGGTTTGGTGAAGTTGAGATTTTGGCCTTCTGATGTGCATATCTGACTGAAAGAAGCATTTCAGTGAAATCAGCATCAAAAGTTGAGTCGTTTAGTGAAGTTTAGATTTTGGCCTTCTGAAGTGCTTATCTCACTGAAATAAGCACTTCAGTGGAACCAGCATTGAAAGTTGGGTGGTTTGGTGAAGTTTAGATTTTGGTCTTCTGAAGTGCTTATCTGACTGAAAGAAGTATTTCAGTGAACCTAGCATTGAAAGTTGGGTGTTTTGGTGAAGTTTAGATTTTGGTCTTCTGAAGTGCTTATCTCACTGAAATAAGCCTTTTGTTATATCCTGGATCGAAAGTTGGGTGGTTTGGTGAAGTTGAGATTTTGGCTTTCTGATGTGCTTATCTGACTGAAAGAAGCATTTCAGTGAAATCAGCATCAAAAGTTGAGTCGTTTAGTGAAGTTTAGATTTTGGCCTTCTGAAGTGCTTATCTCACTGAAGTTAGCAATTCAGTGGAACCCAGCATTGAAAGTTGGGTGGTTTGGTGAAGATTAGATTTTGCTCTTCTGAAGTGCTTATCTCACTGAATTAAGCACTTCAGTGAACGCAGCATTGAAAGTTGGGTGGTTTGGTGAAGTTTAGATTTTGGTCTTCTGAAGTGCTTATCTCACTGAAATAAGCACTTCAGTGATCCCACCATCGAAAGTTGAGTGGTTTGGTGAAGTTTAGAATTTGTTCTTCTGAAGTGCTTATCTCACTGAAATAAGCATTTGTGTAAATCCAATGTCGAAAGTTGGGTGGTTTGGTGAAGTTGAGATTTTGGCCTTCTGATGTGCTTATCTGACTGAAAGAAGCATTTCAGTGAAATCAGCATCAAAAGTTGAGTCGTTTAGTGATGTTTAGATTTTGTCCTTCTGAAGTGCTTATCTCACTGAATTAAGCAATTCAGTGGAACCAGCATCAAAAGTTGTTTCGTTTGGTGAGGTTGGGATTTTGGCGTAGTGAAGTGCTTATCTCAATGAAATAAGCACTTCAGTAAACCCAGCCTCGAAAGTTGAGTGGTTTTGTGATGTTGAGATTTTGGTTAACTGAAGTGCTTATCTCACTGAAATAAGCACTTCAGTGAACCCAGCATTGAAAGTTGGGTGGTTTGGTGAAGTTTAGATTTTGGTCTTCTGAAGTGCTTATTTCACTGAAATAAGCACTTCAGTGATCCCAGCATTGAAAGTTGGGTGTTTTGGTGAAGTTTAGATTTTGGTCTTCTGAAGTGCTTATCTCACTGAAATAAGCCTTTTGGTAAATCCTGGATCGAAAGTTGGGTGGTTTGGTGAACTTGAGATTTGGGCCTTCTGATGTGCATATCTGACTGAAAGAAGCATTTCAGTGAAATCAGCATCAAAAGTTGAGTCGTTTAGTGAAGTTTAGATTTTGGCCTTCTGAAGTGCTTATCTCACTGAAATAAGCAATTCAGTGGAACCAGCATCAAAAGTTGAGTCGCTTGGTGAGGTTGGGATTTTGGCGTAGTGAAGTGCTTATCTCACTGAAATAAGCACTTCAGTGAACCCAGCATCGAAATTTGAGTCGTTTGGTGATGTTGAGATTTTGGTCTTCAGTAGTGCTAATCTCACTGAAATAAGCACTTCAGTGAAACCAGCATCGAAATTTGAGAGGTTTTGAGATGTTGAGATTTTGGCCTTCTGAAGTGCTTTTCTCACTGAAATAAGCACTTCAGTGAACACAGCATCGAAAGTTGAGTGGTTTGGTGATGTTGAGATTTTGGTCTTCTGAAGTGATTTTCTCACTGAAATAAACACTTCAGTGATCCCAGCATCGAAAGTTGAGTGGTTTGGTGAAGTTTAGATTTTTGTCTTCTGAAGTGCTTATCTCACTGAAATTAGCCTTTGGGAAAATCCTGGATCGAAAGTTGGGTGGTTTGGAGAAGTTGAGATTTTGGACTTCTGATGTGCATATCTGACTGAAAGAAGCATTTCAGTGAAATAAGCATCAAAAGTTGAGTCGTTTAGTGAAGTTTAGATTTTGGCCTTCTGAAGTGCTTTTCTCACTGAAATAAGCAATTCAGTGGAACCAGCATCAAAAGTTGAGTCGCTTGGTGAGTTTGGGATTTTGGCGTAGTGAAATACTTATCTCACTGATATAAGCACTTCAGTGAACCCAGCATTGAAAGTTGGGTGGTTTGGTGAAGTTTAGATTTTGGTCTTCTGTTGTGCTTATTTTACTGAAATAAGCACTTCAGTGATCCCAGCATTGAAAGTTGGGTGGTTTGGTGAAGTTTAGATTTTGGTCTTCAGAAGTGCTTATCTCACTGAAATAAGCACTTCAGTGAACACAGGATCGAAAGTTGAGTGGTTTGGTGATGTTGAGATTTTGGTCTTCTGAAGTGCTTGTCTCACTGAAATAAGCATTTGGGTAAATCCAGGATCGAAAGTTGGGTGGTTTGGTGAAGTTGTGATTTAGGCCTTCTGATGTGCATATTTGAATGTAAGAAGCATTTCAGTGAAATCAGCATCAAAAGTTGAGTCGTTTAGTGAAGTTTAGATTTTGGCCTTCTGAAGTGCTTATCTCACTGAAATAAGCTTTTGGGTAATTCCAGGATCGAAAGTTGGGTGGTTTGCTGAAGTTGAGATTTTAGTCTTCTGAAGTGCTTGTCTCACTGAAATAAGCATTTGGGTAAATCCAGGTTCGAAAGTTGGGTGGTTTGGTGAAGTTGAGATTTTGGTCTTCTGAAGTGCTTATCTTACTGAAATAAGCACTTCCGTGAACCCAGCATCGAAATTTGAGTGGTTTGGTGATGTTGAGATTTTGGTCTTCTGAAGTGCTTATCTCACTGAAATAAGCTCTTCAGTGAAGCCAGCATTGAAAGTTGAGTGGTTTTGAGATATTGAGATTTTGGTCTTCTGAAGTGCTTATCTGACTGAAAGAAGCATTTCAGTGAACCCAGCATTGACCGTTGGGTGGTTTGGTGAAGTTTAGATTTTGGTCTTCTGAAGTGCTTATCTCACTGACAGAAGCATTTCAGTGAAACCAGAGTCAAAAGTTGAGTCGTTTGGTGAGGTTGGGATTTTGGCATTCTGAAGTGCTTATCTCACTGAAATAAGCACTGCAATGAGCCCAGCATCGAAAGTTGAGTGGTTTTGTGAAGTTTAGATTTTTGTCTTCTGAAGTGCTTATCTCACTGAAATTAGCCTTTGGGTAAATCCTGGATCGAAAGTTGGGTGGTTTGGAGAAGTTGAGATTTTGGACATCTGATGTGCATGTCTGACTGAAAGAAGCATTTCAGTGAAATTAGCATCAAAAGTTAAGTCGTTTAGTGAAGTTTAGATTTTGGCATTCAGAAGTGCTTATCTCACTGAAACTAGCACTGCAGTGAGCCCAGCATCGAAAGTTGAGTGGATTTGTGAAGTTGAGTTTTTGGTCTTCTGAAGTGCTTATCCGACTGAAAGAAGCATTTCAGTGAACCCAGCATTGAAAGTTGGGTGGTTTGGTGAAGTCTAGATTTTGGACTTTTGAAGTGCTTATCTCACTGAAATAAGCACTTCAGTGATCCCAGCATCGAAATTTGAGTGGTTTGGTGATGTTAAGATTTTGGTCTTCTGAAGTGCTTATCTCACTGAAATAAGCACTTCAGTGATCCCAGCATCGAAAGTTGAGTGGTTTTGAGATGTTGAGATGTTGGTCTTCTGAAGAGCTCATCTGACTGAAATAAGCACTTCAGTGATCCCAGCATCGAAATTTGAGTGGTTTGGTGAAGTTAAGATTTTGGGCTTCTGAAGTGCTTACCTCACTGAAATAAGCACTTCAGTGAACACAGGATCGAACGTTGAGTGGTTTGGTGATGTTGAGATTTCGGTCTTCTGAAGTGCTTGTCTCACTGAAATAAGCATTTGGGCAAATCCAGGATCGAAATTTGGGTGGTTTGGTGAAGTTGAGATTTTGGCCTTCTGATGTGCATATCTGACTGAAAGAAGCATTTCAGTGAAATCAGCATCAAAAGTTGAGTCGTTTAGTGAAGTTTAGATTTTGGCCTTCTGAAGTGCTTATCTCACTGAAATAAGCAATTCAGTGGAACCAGCATTGAAAGTTGGGTGGTTTGGTGAAGTTTAGATTTTGGTCTTCTGAAGTGCTTATCTCACTGAAATAAGCACTTCAGTGAACCCAGCATCGAAATTTGAGTGGTTTGGTGATGTTGAGATTTTGGTCTTCTGAAGTGCTTATCTGACTGAAAGAAGTATTTCAGTGAACCTAGCATTGAAAGTTGGGTGTTTTGGTGAAGTTTAGATTTTGGTCTTCTGAAGTGCTTATCTCACTGAAATAAGCCTTTTGTTATATCCTGGATCGAAAGTTGGGTGGTTTGGTGAAGTTGAGATTTTGGCTTTCTGATGTGCTTATCTGACTGGAAGAAGCATTTCAGTGAAATCAGCATCAAAAGTTGAGTCGTTTAGTGAAGTTTAGATTTTGGCCTTCTGAAGTGCTTATCTCACTGAAGTTAGCAATTCAGTGGAACCCAGCATTGAAAGTTGGGTGGTTTGGTGAAGATTAGATTTTGCTCTTCTGAAGTGCTTATCTCACTGAATTAAGCACTTCAGTGAACGCAGCATTGAAAGTTGGGTGGTTTGGTGAAGTTTAGATTTTGGTCTTCTGAAGTGCTTATCTCACTGAAATAAGCACTTCAGTGATCCCACCATCGAAAGTTGAGTGGTTTGGTGAAGTTTAGAATTTGGTCTTCTGAAGTGCTTATCTCACTGAAATAAGCATTTGTGTAAATCCAATGTCGAAAGTTGGGTGGTTTGGTGAAGTTGAGATTTTGGCCTTCTGATGTGCTTATCTGACTGAAAGAAGCATTTCAGTGAAATCAGCATCAAAAGTTGAGTCGTTTAGTGATGTTTAGATTTTGTCCTTCTGAAGTGCTTATCTCACTGAATTAAGCAATTCAGTGGAACCAGCATCAAAAGTTGTTTCGTTTGGTGAGGTTGGGATTTTGGCGTAGTGAAGTGCTTATCTCAATGAAATAAGCACTTCAGTAAACCCAGCCTCGAAAGTTGAGTGGTTTTGTGATGTTGAGATTTTGGTCTTCTGAAGTGCTTATCTCACTGAAATAAGCACTTCAGTGAACCCAGCAATGAAAGTTGGGTGGTTTGGTGAAGTTTAGATTTTGGTCTTCTGAAGTGCTTATTTCACTGAAATAAGCACTTCAGTGATCCCAGCATTGAAAGTTGGGTGTTTTGGTGAAGTTTAGATTTTGGTCTTCTGAAGTGCTTATCTCACTGAAATAAGCCTTTTGGTAAATCCTGGATCGAAAGTTGGGTGGTTTGGTGAACTTGAGATTTGGGCCTTCTGATGTGCATATCTGACTGAAAGAAGCATTTCAGTGAAATCAGCATCAAAAGTTGAGTCGTTTAGTGAAGTTTAGATTTTGGCCTTCTGAAGTGCTTATCTCACTGAAATAAGCAATTCAGTGGAACCAGCATCAAAAGTTGAGTCGCTTGGTGAGGTTGGGATTTTGGCGTAGTGAAGTGCTTATCTCACTGAAATAAGCACTTCAGTGAACCCAGCATCGAAATTTGAGTCGTTTGGTGATGTTGAGATTTTGGTCTTCAGTAGTGCTAATCTCACTGAAATAAGCACTTCATTGAAACCAGCATCGAAATTTGAGAGGTTTTGAGATGTTGAGATTTTGGCCTTCTGAAGTGCTTTTCTCACTGAAATAAGCACTTCAGTGAACACAGCATCGAAAGTTGAGTGGTTTGGTGATGTTGAGATTTTAGTCTTCTGAAGTGATTTTTTCACTGAAATAAACACTTCAGTGATCCCAGCATCGAAAGTTGAGTGGTTTGGTGAAGTTTAGATTTTTGTCTTCTGAAGTGCTTATCTCACTGAAATTAGCCTTTGGGAAAATCCTGGATCGAAAGTTGGGTGGTTTGGAGAAGTTGAGATTTTGGCCTTCTGATGTGCATATCTGACTGAAAGAAGCATTTCAGTGAAATAAGCATCAAAAGTTGAGTCGTTTAGTGAAGTTTAGATTTTGGCCTTCTGAAGTGCTTTTCTCACTGAAATAAGCAATTCAGTGGAACCAGCATCAAAAGTTGAGTCGCTTGGTGAGTTTGGGATTTTGGCGTAGTGAAATACTTATCTCACTGATATTAGCACTTCAGTGAACCCAGCATTGAAAGTTGGGTGGTTTGGTGAAGTTTAGATTTTGGTCTTCTGAAGTGCTTATTTTACTGAAATAAGCACTTCAGTGATCCCAGCATTGAAAGTTGGGTGGTTTGGTGAAGTTTAGATTTTGGTCTTCTGAAGTGCTTATCTCACTGAAATAAGCACTTCAGTGAACACAGGATCGAAAGTTGAGTGGTTTGGTGATGTTGAGAGTTTGGTCTTCTGAAGTGCTTGTCTCACTGAAATAAGCATTTGGGTAAATCCAGGATCGAAAGTTGGGTGGTTTGGTGAAGTTGTGATTTTGGCCTTCTGATGTGCATATTTGACTGTAAGAAGCATTTCAGTGAAATCAGCATCAAAAGTTGAGTCGTTTAGTGAAGTTTAGATTTTGGCCTTCTGAAGTGCTTATCTCACTGAAATAAGCAATTCAGTGGAACCAGCATTGAAAGTTGGGTGGTTTGGTGAAGTTTAGATTTTGGTCTTCTGAAGTGCTTATCTTACTGAAATAAGCACTTCCGTGAACCCAGCATCGAAATTTGAGTGGTTTGGTGATGTTGAGATTTTGGTCTTCTGAAGTGCTTATCTCACTGAAATAAGCACTTCAGTGAACCCAGCATTGAAAGTTGAGTGGTTTTGAGATATTGAGATTCTGGTCTTCTGAAGTGCTTATCTGACTGAAAGAAGCATTTCAGTGAACCCAGCATTGAACGTTGGTTGGTTTGGTGAAGTTTAGATTTTGGTCTTCTGAAGTGCTTATCTCACTGACAGAAGCATTTCAGTGAAACCAGAGTCAAAAGTTGAGTCGTTTGGTGAGGTTGGGATTTTGGCATTCTGAAGTGCTTATCTCACTGAAATAAGCACTGCAATGAGCCCAGCATCGAAAGTTGAGTGGTTTTGTGAAGTTTAGATTTTTGTCTTCTGAAGTGCTTATCTCACTGAAATTAGCCTTTGGGTAAATCCTGGATCGAAAGTTGGGTGGTTTGGAGAAGTTGAGATTTTGGACATCTGATGTGCATGTCTGACTGAAAGAAGCATTTCAGTGAAATTAGCATCAAAAGTTAAGTCGTTTAGTGAAGTTTAGATTTTGGCATTCAGAAGTGCTTATCTCACTGAAACTAGCACTGCAGTGAGCCCAGCATCGAAAGTTGAGTGGATTTGTGAAGTTGAGTTTTTGGTCTTCTGAAGTGCTTATCCGACTGAAAGAAGCATTTCAGTGAACCCAGCATTGAAAGTTGGGTGGTTTGGTGAAGTCTAGATTTTGGACTTTTGAAGTGCTTATCTCACTGAAATAAGCACTTCAGTGATCCCAGCATCGAAATTTGAGTGGTTTGGTGATGTTAAGATTTTGGTCTTCTGAAGTGCTTATCTCACTGAAATAAGCACTTCAGTGATCCCAGCATCGAAAGTTGAGTGGTTTTGAGATGTTGAGATGTTGGTCTTCTGAAGAGCTCATCTGACTGAAATAAGCACTTCAGTGATCCCAGCATCGAAATTTGAGTGGTTTGGTGAAGTTAAGATTTTGGGCTTCTGAAGTGATTACCTCACTGAAATAAGCACTTCAGTGAACACAGGATCGAACGTTGAGTGGTTTGGTGATGTTGAGATTTCGGTCTTCTGAAGTGCTTGTCTCACTGAAATAAGCATTTGGGCAAATCCAGGATCGAAATTTGGGTGGTTTGGTGAAGTTGAGATTTTGGCCTTCTGATGTGCATATCTGACTGAAAGAAGCATTTCAGTGAAATCAGCATCAAAAGTTGAGTCGTTTAGTGAAGTTTAGATTTTGGCCTTCTGAAGTGCTTATCTCACTGAAATAAGCACTTCAGTGGAACCAGCATTGAAAGTTGGGTGGTTTGGTGAAGTTTAGATTTTGGTCTTCTGAAGTGCTTATCTGACTGAAAGAAGTATTTCAGTGAACCTAGCATTGAAAGTTGGGTGTTTTGGTGAAGTTTAGATTTTGGTCTTCTGAAGTGCTTATCTCACTGAAATAAGCCTTTTGTTATATCCTGGATCGAAAGTTGGGTGGTTTGGTGAAGTTGAGATTTTGGCTTTCTGATGTGCTTATCTGACTGAAAGAAGCATTTCAGTGAAATCAGCATCAAAAGTTGAGTCGTTTAGTGAAGTTTAGATTTTGGCCTTCTGAAGTGCTTATCTCACTGAAGTTAGCAATTCAGTGGAACCCAGCATTGAAAGTTGGGTGGTTTGGTTAAGATTAGATTTTGCTCTTCTGAAGTGCTTATCTCACTGAATTAAGCACTTCAGTGAACGCAGCATTGAAAGTTGGGTGGTTTGGTGAAGTTTAGATTTTGGTCTTCTGAAGTGCTTATCTCACTGAAATAAGCACTTCAGTGATCCCACCATCGAAAGTTGAGTGGTTTGGTGAAGTTTAGAATTTGGTCTTCTGAAGTGCTTATCTCACTGAAATAAGCATTTGTGTAAATCCAATGTCGAAAGTTGGGTGGTTTGGTGAAGTTGAGATTTTGGCCTTCTGATGTGCTTATCTGACTGAAAGAAGCATTTCAGTGAAATCAGCATCAAAAGTTGAGTCGTTTAGTGATGTTTAGATTTTGTCCTTCTGAAGTGCTTATCTCACTGAATTAAGCAATTCAGTGGAACCAGCATCAAAAGTTGTTTCGTTTGGTGAGGTTGGGATTTTGGCGTAGTGAAGTGCTTATCTCAATGAAATAAGCACTTCAGTAAACCCAGCCTCGAAAGTTGAGTGGTTTTGTGATGTTGAGATTTTGGTCTTCTGAAGTGCTTATCTCACTGAAATAAGCACTTCAGTGAACCCAGCATTGAAAGTTGGGTGGTTTGGTGAAGTTTAGATTTTGGTCTTCTGAAGTGCTTATTTCACTGAAATAAGCACTTCAGTGATCCCAGCATTGAAAGTTGGGTGTTTTGGTGAAGTTTAGATTTTGGTCTTCTGAAGTGCTTATCTCACTGAAATAAGCCTTTTGGTAAATCCTGGATCGAAAGTTGGGTGGTTTGGTGAACTTGAGATTTGGGCCTTCTGATGTGCATATCTGACTGAAAGAAGCATTTCAGTGAAATCAGCATCAAAAGTTGAGTCGTTTAGTGAAGTTTAGATTTTGGCCTTCTGAAGTGCTTATCTCACTGAAATAAGCAATTCAGTGGAACCAGCATCAAAAGTTGAGTCGCTTGGTGAGGTTGGGATTTTGGCGTAGTGAAGTGCTTATCTCACTGAAATAAGCACTTCAGTGAACCCAGCATCGAAATTTGAGTCGTTTGGTGATGTTGAGATTTTGGTCTTCAGTAGTGCTAATCTCACTGAAATAAGCACTTCAGTGAAACCAGCATCGAAATTTGAGAGGTTTTGAGATGTTGAGATTTTGGCCTTCTGAAGTGCTTTTCTCACTGAAATAAGCACTTCAGTGAACACAGCATCGAAAGTTGAGTGGTTTGGTGATGTTGAGATTTTGGTCTTCTGAAGTGATTTTCTCACTGAAATAAACACTTCAGTGATCCCAGCATCGAAAGTTGAGTGGTTTGGTGAAGTTTAGATTTTTGTCTTCTGAAGTGCTTATCTCACTGAAATTAGCCTTTGGGAAAATCCTGGATCGAAAGTTGGGTGGTTTGGAGAAGTTGAGATTTTGGACTTCTGATGTGCATATCTGACTGAAAGAAGCATTTCAGTGAAATAAGCATCAAAAGTTGAGTCGTTTAGTGAAGTTTAGATTTTGGCCTTCTGAAGTGCTTTTCTCACTGAAATAAGCAATTCAGTGGAACCAGCATCAAAAGTTGAGTCGCTTGGTGAGTTTGGGATTTTGGCGTAGTGAAATACTTATCTCACTGATATAAGCACTTCAGTGAACCCAGCATTGAAAGTTGGGTGGTTTGGTGAAGTTTAGATTTTGGTCTTCTGAAGTGCTTATTTTACTGAAATAAGCACTTCAGTGATCCCAGCATTGAAAGTTGGGTGGTTTGGTGAAGTTTAGATTTTGGTCTTCAGAAGTGCTTATCTCACTGAAATAAGCACTTCAGTGAACACAGGATCGAAAGTTGAGTGGTTTGGTGATGTTGAGATTTTGGTCTTCTGAAGTGCTTGTCTCACTGAAATAAGCATTTGGGTAAATCCAGGATCGAAAGTTGGGTGGTTTGGTGAAGTTGTGATTTAGGCCTTCTGATGTGCATATTTGAATGTAAGAAGCATTTCAGTGAAATCAGCATCAAAAGTTGAGTCGTTTAGTGAAGTTTAGATTTTGGCCTTCTGAAGTGCTTATCTCACTGAAATAAGCTTTTGGGTAATTCCAGGATCGAAAGTTGGGTGGTTTGCTGAAGTTGAGATTTTAGTCTTCTGAAGTGCTTGTCTCACTGAAATAAGCATTTGGGTAAATCCAGGTTCGAAAGTTGGGTGGTTTGGTGAAGTTGAGATTTTGGTCTTCTGAAGTGCTTATCTTACTGAAATAAGCACTTCCGTGAACCCAGCATCGAAATTTGAGTGGTTTGGTGATGTTGAGATTTTGGTCTTCTGAAGTGCTTATCTCACTGAAATAAGCTCTTCAGTGAAGCCAGCATTGAAAGTTGAGTGGTTTTGAGATATTGAGATTTTGGTCTTCTGAAGTGCTTATCTGACTGAAAGAAGCATTTCAGTGAACCCAGCATTGACCGTTGGGTGGTTTGGTGAAGTTTAGATTTTGGTCTTCTGAAGTGCTTATCTCACTGACAGAAGCATTTCAGTGAAACCAGAGTCAAAAGTTGAGTCGTTTGGTGAGGTTGGGATTTTGGCATTCTGAAGTGCTTATCTCACTGAAATAAGCACTGCAATGAGCCCAGCATCGAAAGTTGAGTGGTTTTGTGAAGTTTAGATTTTTGTCTTCTGAAGTGCTTATCTCACTGAAATTAGCCTTTGGGTAAATCCTGGATCGAAAGTTGGGTGGTTTGGAGAAGTTGAGATTTTGGACATCTGATGTGCATGTCTGACTGAAAGAAGCATTTCAGTGAAATTAGCATCAAAAGTTAAGTCGTTTAGTGAAGTTTAGATTTTGGCATTCAGAAGTGCTTATCTCACTGAAACTAGCACTGCAGTGAGCCCAGCATCGAAAGTTGAGTGGATTTGTGAAGTTGAGTTTTTGGTCTTCTGAAGTGCTTATCCGACTGAAAGAAGCATTTCAGTGAACCCAGCATTGAAAGTTGGGTGGTTTGGTGAAGTCTAGATTTTGGACTTTTGAAGTGCTTATCTCACTGAAATAAGCACTTCAGTGATCCCAGCATCGAAATTTGAGTGGTTTGGTGATGTTAAGATTTTGGTCTTCTGAAGTGCTTATCTCACTGAAATAAGCACTTCAGTGATCCCAGCATCGAAAGTTGAGTGGTTTTGAGATGTTGAGATGTTGGTCTTCTGAAGAGCTCATCTGACTGAAATAAGCACTTCAGTGATCCCAGCATCGAAATTTGAGTGGTTTGGTGAAGTTAAGATTTTGGGCTTCTGAAGTGCTTACCTCACTGAAATAAGCACTTCAGTGAACACAGGATCGAACGTTGAGTGGTTTGGTGATGTTGAGATTTCGGTCTTCTGAAGTGCTTGTCTCACTGAAATAAGCATTTGGGCAAATCCAGGATCGAAATTTGGGTGGTTTGGTGAAGTTGAGATTTTGGCCTTCTGATGTGCATATCTGACTGAAAGAAGCATTTCAGTGAAATCAGCATCAAAAGTTGAGTCGTTTAGTGAAGTTTAGATTTTGGCCTTCTGAAGTGCTTATCTCACTGAAATAAGCAATTCAGTGGAACCAGCATTGAAAGTTGGGTGGTTTGGTGAAGTTTAGATTTTGGTCTTCTGAAGTGCTTATCTCACTGAAATAAGCACTTCAGTGAACCCAGCATCGAAATTTGAGTGGTTTGGTGATGTTGAGATTTTGGTCTTCTGAAGTGCTTATCTGACTGAAAGAAGTATTTCAGTGAACCTAGCATTGAAAGTTGGGTGTTTTGGTGAAGTTTAGATTTTGGTCTTCTGAAGTGCTTATCTCACTGAAATAAGCCTTTTGTTATATCCTGGATCGACAGTTGGGTGGTTTGGTGAAGTTGAGATTTTGGCTTTCTGATGTGCTTATCTGACTGGAAGAAGCATTTCAGTGAAATCAGCATCAAAAGTTGAGTCGTTTAGTGAAGTTTAGATTTTGGCCTTCTGAAGTGCTTATCTCACTGAAGTTAGCAATTCAGTGGAACCCAGCATTGAAAGTTGGGTGGTTTGGTGAAGATTAGATTTTGCTCTTCTGAAGTGCTTATCTCACTGAATTAAGCACTTCAGTGAACGCAGCATTGAAAGTTGGGTGGTTTGGTGAAGTTTAGATTTTGGTCTTCTGAAGTGCTTATCTCACTGAAATAAGCACTTCAGTGATCCCACCATCGAAAGTTGAGTGGTTTGGTGAAGTTTAGAATTTGGTCTTCTGAAGTGCTTATCTCACTGAAATAAGCATTTGTGTAAATCCAATGTCGAAAGTTGGGTGGTTTGGTGAAGTTGAGATTTTGGCCTTCTGATGTGCTTATCTGACTGAAAGAAGCATTTCAGTGAAATCAGCATCAAAAGTTGAGTCGTTTAGTGATGTTTAGATTTTGTCCTTCTGAAGTGCTTATCTCACTGAATTAAGCAATTCAGTGGAACCAGCATCAAAAGTTGTTTCGTTTGGTGAGGTTGGGATTTTGGCGTAGTGAAGTGCTTATCTCAATGAAATAAGCACTTCAGTAAACCCAGCCTCGAAAGTTGAGTGGTTTTGTGATGTTGAGATTTTGGTCTTCTGAAGTGCTTATCTCACTGAAATAAGCACTTCAGTGAACCCAGCAATGAAAGTTGGGTGGTTTGGTGAAGTTTAGATTTTGGTCTTCTGAAGTGCTTATTTCACTGAAATAAGCACTTCAGTGATCCCAGCATTGAAAGTTGGGTGTTTTGGTGAAGTTTAGATTTTGGTCTTCTGAAGTGCTTATCTCACTGAAATAAGCCTTTTGGTAAATCCTGGATCGAAAGTTGGGTGGTTTGGTGAACTTGAGATTTGGGCCTTCTGATGTGCATATCTGACTGAAAGAAGCATTTCAGTGAAATCAGCATCAAAAGTTGAGTCGTTTAGTGAAGTTTAGATTTTGGCCTTCTGAAGTGCTTATCTCACTGAAATAAGCAATTCAGTGGAACCAGCATTGAAAGTTGGGTGGTTTGGTGAAGTTTAGATTTTGGTCTTCTGAAGTGCTTATCTCACTGAAATAAGCACTTCAGTGAACCCAGCATTGACCGTTGGGTGGTTTGGTGAAGTTTAGATTTTGGTCTTCTGAAGTGCTTATCTCACTGACAGAAGCATTTCAGTGAAACCAGAGTCAAAAGTTGAGTCGTTTGGTGAGGTTGGGATTTTGGCATTCTGAAGTGCTTATCTCACTGAAATAAGCACTGCAATGAGCCCAGCATCGAAAGTTGAGTGGTTTTGTGAAGTTTAGATTTTTGTCTTCTGAAGTGCTTATCTCACTGAAATTAGCCTTTGGGTAAATCCTGGATCGAAAGTTGGGTGGTTTGGAGAAGTTGAGATTTTGGACATCTGATGTGCATGTCTGACTGAAAGAAGCATTTCAGTGAAATTAGCATCAAAAGTTAAGTCGTTTAGTGAAGTTTAGATTTTGGCATTCAGAAGTGCTTATCTCACTGAAACTAGCACTGCAGTGAGCCCAGCATCGAAAGTTGAGTGGATTTGTGAAGTTGAGTTTTTGGTCTTCTGAAGTGCTTATCCGACTGAAAGAAGCATTTCAGTGAACCCAGCATTGAAAGTTGGGTGGTTTGGTGAAGTCTAGATTTTGGACTTTTGAAGTGCTTATCTCACTGAAATAAGCACTTCAGTGATCCCAGCATCGAAATTTGAGTGGTTTGGTGATGTTAAGATTTTGGTCTTCTGAAGTGCTTATCTCACTGAAATAAGCACTTCAGTGATCCCAGCATCGAAAGTTGAGTGGTTTTGAGATGTTGAGATGTTGGTCTTCTGAAGAGCTCATCTGACTGAAATAAGCACTTCAGTGATCCCAGCATCGAAATTTGAGTGGTTTGGTGAAGTTAAGATTTTGGGCTTCTGAAGTGCTTACCTCACTGAAATAAGCACTTCAGTGAACACAGGATCGAACGTTGAGTGGTTTGGTGATGTTGAGATTTCGGTCTTCTGAAGTGCTTGTCTCACTGAAATAAGCATTTGGGCAAATCCAGGATCGAAATTTGGGTGGTTTGGTGAAGTTGAGATTTTGGCCTTCTGATGTGCATATCTGACTGAAAGAAGCATTTCAGTGAAATCAGCATCAAAAGTTGAGTCGTTTAGTGAAGTTTAGATTTTGGCCTTCTGAAGTGCTTATCTCACTGAAATAAGCAATTCAGTGGAACCAGCATTGAAAGTTGGGTGGTTTGGTGAAGTTTAGATTTTGGTCTTCTGAAGTGCTTATCTCACTGAAATAAGCACTTCAGTGAACCCAGCATCGAAATTTGAGTGGTTTGGTGATGTTGAGATTTTGGTCTTCTGAAGTGCTTATCTGACTGAAAGAAGTATTTCAGTGAACCTAGCATTGAAAGTTGGGTGTTTTGGTGAAGTTTAGATTTTGGTCTTCTGAAGTGCTTATCTCACTGAAATAAGCCTTTTGTTATATCCTGGATCGAAAGTTGGGTGGTTTGGTGAAGTTGAGATTTTGGCTTTCTGATGTGCTTATCTGACTGAAAGAAGCATTTCAGTGAAATCAGCATCAAAAGTTGAGTCGTTTAGTGAAGTTTAGATTTTGGCCTTCTGAAGTGCTTATCTCACTGAAGTTAGCAATTCAGTGGAACCCAGCATTGAAAGTTGGGTGGTTTGGTGAAGATTAGATTTTGCTCTTCTGAAGTGCTTATCTCACTGAATTAAGCACTTCAGTGAACGCAGCATTGAAAGTTGGGTGGTTTGGTGAAGTTTAGATTTTGGTCTTCTGAAGTGCTTATCTCACTGAAATAAGCACTTCAGTGATCCCAGCATTGAAAGTTGGGTGTTTTGGTGAAGTTTAGATTTTGGTCTTCTGAAGTGCTTATCTCACTGAAATAAGCCTTTTGGTAAATCCTGGATCGAAAGTTGGGTGGTTTGGTGAACTTGAGATTTGGGCCTTCTGATGTGCATATCTGACTGAAAGAAGCATTTCAGTGAAATCAGCATCAAAAGTTGAGTCGTTTAGTGAAGTTTAGATTTTGGCCTTCTGAAGTGCTTATCTCACTGAAATAAGCAATTCAGTGGAACCAGCATCAAAAGTTGAGTCGCTTGGTGAGGTTGGGATTTTGGCGTAGTGAAGTGCTTATCTCACTGAAATAAGCACTTCAGTGAACCCAGCATCGAAATTTGAGTCGTTTGGTGATGTTGAGATTTTGGTCTTCAGTAGTGCTAATCTCACTGAAATAAGCACTTCAGTGAAACCAGCATCGAAATTTGAGAGGTTTTGAGATGTTGAGATTTTGGCCTTCTGAAGTGCTTTTCTCACTGAAATAAGCACTTCAGTGAACACAGCATCGAAAGTTGAGTGGTTTGGTGATGTTGAGATTTTGGTCTTCTGAAGTGATTTTCTCACTGAAATAAACACTTCAGTGATCCCAGCATCGAAAGTTGAGTGGTTTGGTGAAGTTTAGATTTTTGTCTTCTGAAGTGCTTATCTCACTGAAATTAGCCTTTGGGAAAATCCTGGATCGAAAGTTGGGTGGTTTGGAGAAGTTGAGATTTTGGACTTCTGATGTGCATATCTGACTGAAAGAAGCATTTCAGTGAAATAAGCATCAAAAGTTGAGTCGTTTAGTGAAGTTTAGATTTTGGCCTTCTGAAGTGCTTTTCTCACTGAAATAAGCAATTCAGTGGAACCAGCATCAAAAGTTGAGTCGCTTGGTGAGTTTGGGATTTTGGCGTAGTGAAATACTTATCTCACTGATATAAGCACTTCAGTGAACCCAGCATTGAAAGTTGGGTGGTTTGGTGAAGTTTAGATTTTGGTCTTCTGAAGTGCTTATTTTACTGAAATAAGCACTTCAGTGATCCCAGCATTGAAAGTTGGGTGGTTTGGTGAAGTTTAGATTTTGGTCTTCAGAAGTGCTTATCTCACTGAAATAAGCACTTCAGTGAACACAGGATCGAAAGTTGAGTGGTTTGGTGATGTTGAGATTTTGGTCTTCTGAAGTGCTTGTCTCACTGAAATAAGCATTTGGGTAAATCCAGGATCGAAAGTTGGGTGGTTTGGTGAAGTTGTGATTTAGGCCTTCTGATGTGCATATTTGAATGTAAGAAGCATTTCAGTGAAATCAGCATCAAAAGTTGAGTCGTTTAGTGAAGTTTAGATTTTGGCCTTCTGAAGTGCTTATCTCACTGAAATAAGCTTTTGGGTAATTCCAGGATCGAAAGTTGGGTGGTTTGCTGAAGTTGAGATTTTAGTCTTCTGAAGTGCTTGTCTCACTGAAATAAGCATTTGGGTAAATCCAGGTTCGAAAGTTGGGTGGTTTGGTGAAGTTGAGATTTTGGTCTTCTGAAGTGCTTATCTTACTGAAATAAGCACTTCCGTGAACCCAGCATCGAAATTTGAGTGGTTTGGTGATGTTGAGATTTTGGTCTTCTGAAGTGCTTATCTCACTGAAATAAGCTCTTCAGTGAAGCCAGCATTGAAAGTTGAGTGGTTTTGAGATATTGAGATTTTGGTCTTCTGAAGTGCTTATCTGACTGAAAGAAGCATTTCAGTGAACCCAGCATTGACCGTTGGGTGGTTTGGTGAAGTTTAGATTTTGGTCTTCTGAAGTGCTTATCTCACTGACAGAAGCATTTCAGTGAAACCAGAGTCAAAAGTTGAGTCGTTTGGTGAGGTTGGGATTTTGGCATTCTGAAGTGCTTATCTCACTGAAATAAGCACTGCAATGAGCCCAGCATCGAAAGTTGAGTGGTTTTGTGAAGTTTAGATTTTTGTCTTCTGAAGTGCTTATCTCACTGAAATTAGCCTTTGGGTAAATCCTGGATCGAAAGTTGGGTGGTTTGGAGAAGTTGAGATTTTGGACATCTGATGTGCATGTCTGACTGAAAGAAGCATTTCAGTGAAATTAGCATCAAAAGTTAAGTCGTTTAGTGAAGTTTAGATTTTGGCATTCAGAAGTGCTTATCTCACTGAAACTAGCACTGCAGTGAGCCCAGCATCGAAAGTTGAGTGGATTTGTGAAGTTGAGTTTTTGGTCTTCTGAAGTGCTTATCCGACTGAAAGAAGCATTTCAGTGAACCCAGCATTGAAAGTTGGGTGGTTTGGTGAAGTCTAGATTTTGGACTTTTGAAGTGCTTATCTCACTGAAATAAGCACTTCAGTGATCCCAGCATCGAAATTTGAGTGGTTTGGTGATGTTAAGATTTTGGTCTTCTGAAGTGCTTATCTCACTGAAATAAGCACTTCAGTGATCCCAGCATCGAAAGTTGAGTGGTTTTGAGATGTTGAGATGTTGGTCTTCTGAAGAGCTCATCTGACTGAAATAAGCACTTCAGTGATCCCAGCATCGAAATTTGAGTGGTTTGGTGAAGTTAAGATTTTGGGCTTCTGAAGTGCTTACCTCACTGAAATAAGCACTTCAGTGAACACAGGATCGAACGTTGAGTGGTTTGGTGATGTTGAGATTTCGGTCTTCTGAAGTGCTTGTCTCACTGAAATAAGCATTTGGGCAAATCCAGGATCGAAATTTGGGTGGTTTGGTGAAGTTGAGATTTTGGCCTTCTGATGTGCATATCTGACTGAAAGAAGCATTTCAGTGAAATCAGCATCAAAAGTTGAGTCGTTTAGTGAAGTTTAGATTTTGGCCTTCTGAAGTGCTTATCTCACTGAAATAAGCAATTCAGTGGAACCAGCATTGAAAGTTGGGTGGTTTGGTGAAGTTTAGATTTTGGTCTTCTGAAGTGCTTATCTCACTGAAATAAGCACTTCAGTGAACCCAGCATCGAAATTTGAGTGGTTTGGTGATGTTGAGATTTTGGTCTTCTGAAGTGCTTATCTGACTGAAAGAAGTATTTCAGTGAACCTAGCATTGAAAGTTGGGTGTTTTGGTGAAGTTTAGATTTTGGTCTTCTGAAGTGCTTATCTCACTGAAATAAGCCTTTTGTTATATCCTGGATCGAAAGTTGGGTGGTTTGGTGAAGTTGAGATTTTGGCTTTCTGATGTGCTTATCTGACTGGAAGAAGCATTTCAGTGAAATCAGCATCAAAAGTTGAGTCGTTTAGTGAAGTTTAGATTTTGGCCTTCTGAAGTGCTTATCTCACTGAAGTTAGCAATTCAGTGGAACCCAGCATTGAAAGTTGGGTGGTTTGGTGAAGATTAGATTTTGCTCTTCTGAAGTGCTTATCTCACTGAATTAAGCACTTCAGTGAACGCAGCATTGAAAGTTGGGTGGTTTGGTGAAGTTTAGATTTTGGTCTTCTGAAGTGCTTATCTCACTGAAATAAGCACTTCAGTGATCCCACCATCGAAAGTTGAGTGGTTTGGTGAAGTTTAGAATTTGGTCTTCTGAAGTGCTTATCTCACTGAAATAAGCATTTGTGTAAATCCAATGTCGAAAGTTGGGTGGTTTGGTGAAGTTGAGATTTTGGCCTTCTGATGTGCTTATCTGACTGAAAGAAGCATTTCAGTGAAATCAGCATCAAAAGTTGAGTCGTTTAGTGATGTTTAGATTTTGTCCTTCTGAAGTGCTTATCTCACTGAATTAAGCAATTCAGTGGAACCAGCATCAAAAGTTGTTTCGTTTGGTGAGGTTGGGATTTTGGCGTAGTGAAGTGCTTATCTCAATGAAATAAGCACTTCAGTAAACCCAGCCTCGAAAGTTGAGTGGTTTTGTGATGTTGAGATTTTGGTCTTCTGAAGTGCTTATCTCACTGAAATAAGCACTTCAGTGAACCCAGCAATGAAAGTTGGGTGGTTTGGTGAAGTTTAGATTTTGGTCTTCTGAAGTGCTTATTTCACTGAAATAAGCACTTCAGTGATCCCAGCATTGAAAGTTGGGTGTTTTGGTGAAGTTTAGATTTTGGTCTTCTGAAGTGCTTATCTCACTGAAATAAGCCTTTTGGTAAATCCTGGATCGAAAGTTGGGTGGTTTGGTGAACTTGAGATTTGGGCCTTCTGATGTGCATATCTGACTGAAAGAAGCATTTCAGTGAAATCAGCATCAAAAGTTGAGTCGTTTAGTGAAGTTTAGATTTTGGCCTTCTGAAGTGCTTATCTCACTGAAATAAGCAATTCAGTGGAACCAGCATCAAAAGTTGAGTCGCTTGGTGAGGTTGGGATTTTGGCGTAGTGAAGTGCTTATCTCACTGAAATAAGCACTTCAGTGAACCCAGCATCGAAATTTGAGTCGTTTGGTGATGTTGAGATTTTGGTCTTCAGTAGTGCTAATCTCACTGAAATAAGCACTTCATTGAAACCAGCATCGAAATTTGAGAGGTTTTGAGATGTTGAGATTTTGGCCTTCTGAAGTGCTTTTCTCACTGAAATAAGCACTTCAGTGAACACAGCATCGAAAGTTGAGTGGTTTGGTGATGTTGAGATTTTAGTCTTCTGAAGTGATTTTTTCACTGAAATAAACACTTCAGTGATCCCAGCATCGAAAGTTGAGTGGTTTGGTGAAGTTTAGATTTTTGTCTTCTGAAGTGCTTATCTCACTGAAATTAGCCTTTGGGAAAATCCTGGATCGAAAGTTGGGTGGTTTGGAGAAGTTGAGATTTTGGCCTTCTGATGTGCATATCTGACTGAAAGAAGCATTTCAGTGAAATAAGCATCAAAAGTTGAGTCGTTTAGTGAAGTTTAGATTTTGGCCTTCTGAAGTGCTTTTCTCACTGAAATAAGCAATTCAGTGGAACCAGCATCAAAAGTTGAGTCGCTTGGTGAGTTTGGGATTTTGGCGTAGTGAAATACTTATCTCACTGATATAAGCACTTCAGTGAACCCAGCATTGAAAGTTGGGTGGTTTGGTGAAGTTTAGATTTTGGTCTTCTGAAGTGCTTATTTTACTGAAATAAGCACTTCAGTGATCCCAGCATTGAAAGTTGGGTGGTTTGGTGAAGTTTAGATTTTGGTCTTCTGAAGTGCTTATCTCACTGAAATAAGCACTTCAGTGAACACAGGATCGAAAGTTGAGTGGTTTGGTGATGTTGAGAGTTTGGTCTTCTGAAGTGCTTGTCTCACTGAAATAAGCATTTGGGTAAATCCAGGATCGAAAGTTGGGTGGTTTGGTGAAGTTGTGATTTTGGCCTTCTGATGTGCATATTTGACTGTAAGAAGCATTTCAGTGAAATCAGCATCAAAAGTTGAGTCGTTTAGTGAAGTTTAGATTTTGGCCTTCTGAAGTGCTTATCTCACTGAAATAAGCAATTCAGTGGAACCAGCATTGAAAGTTGGGTGGTTTGGTGAAGTTTAGATTTTGGTCTTCTGAAGTGCTTATCTTACTGAAATAAGCACTTCCGTGAACCCAGCATCGAAATTTGAGTGGTTTGGTGATGTTGAGATTTTGGTCTTCTGAAGTGCTTATCTCACTGAAATAAGCACTTCAGTGAACCCAGCATTGAAAGTTGAGTGGTTTTGAGATATTGAGATTCTGGTCTTCTGAAGTGCTTATCTGACTGAAAGAAGCATTTCAGTGAACCCAGCATTGAACGTTGGGTGGTTTGGTGAAGTTTAGATTTTGGTCTTCTGAAGTGCTTATCTCACTGACAGAAGCATTTCAGTGAAACCAGAGTCAAAAGTTGAGTCGTTTGGTGAGGTTGGGATTTTGGCATTCTGAAGTGCTTATCTCACTGAAATAAGCACTGCAATGAGCCCAGCATCGAAAGTTGAGTGGTTTTGTGAAGTTTAGATTTTTGTCTTCTGAAGTGCTTATCTCACTGAAATTAGCCTTTGGGTAAATCCTGGATCGAAAGTTGGGTGGTTTGGAGAAGTTGAGATTTTGGACATCTGATGTGCATGTCTGACTGAAAGAAGCATTTCAGTGAAATTAGCATCAAAAGTTAAGTCGTTTAGTGAAGTTTAGATTTTGGCATTCAGAAGTGCTTATCTCACTGAAACTAGCACTGCAGTGAGCCCAGCATCGAAAGTTGAGTGGATTTGTGAAGTTGAGTTTTTGGTCTTCTGAAGTGCTTATCCGACTGAAAGAAGCATTTCAGTGAACCCAGCATTGAAAGTTGGGTGGTTTGGTGAAGTCTAGATTTTGGACTTTTGAAGTGCTTATCTCACTGAAATAAGCACTTCAGTGATCCCAGCATCGAAATTTGAGTGGTTTGGTGATGTTAAGATTTTGGTCGTCTGAAGTGCTTATCTCACTGAAATAAGCACTTCAGTGATCCCAGCATCGAAAGTTGAGTGGTTTTGAGATGTTGAGATGTTGGTCTTCTGAAGAGCTCATCTGACTGAAATAAGCACTTCAGTGATCCCAGCATCGAAATTTGAGTGGTTTGGTGAAGTTAAGATTTTGGGCTTCTGAAGTGATTACCTCACTGAAATAAGCACTTCAGTGAACACAGGATCGAACGTTGAGTGGTTTGGTGATGTTGAGATTTCGGTCTTCTGAAGTGCTTGTCTCACTGAAATAAGCATTTGGGCAAATCCAGGATCGAAATTTGGGTGGTTTGGTGAAGTTGAGATTTTGGCCTTCTGATGTGCATATCTGACTGAAAGAAGCATTTCAGTGAAATCAGCATCAAAAGTTGAGTCGTTTAGTGAAGTTTAGATTTTGGCCTTCTGAAGTGCTTATCTCACTGAAATAAGCACTTCAGTGGAACCAGCATTGAAAGTTGGGTGGTTTGGTGAAGTTTAGATTTTGGTCTTCTGAAGTGCTTATCTGACTGAAAGAAGTATTTCAGTGAACCTAGCATTGAAAGTTGGGTGTTTTGGTGAAGTTTAGATTTTGGTCTTCTGAAGTGCTTATCTCACTGAAATAAGCACTTCAGTGATCCCACCATCGAAAGTTGAGTGGTTTGGTGAAGTTTAGAATTTGGTCTTCTGAAGTGCTTATCTCACTGAAATAAGCATTTGTGTAAATCCAATGTCGAAAGTTGGGTGGTTTGGTGAAGTTGAGATTTTGGCCTTCTGATGTGCTTATCTGACTGAAAGAAGCATTTCAGTGAAATCAGCATCAAAAGTTGAGTCGTTTAGTGATGTTTAGATTTTGTCCTTCTGAAGTGCTTATCTCACTGAATTAAGCAATTCAGTGGAACCAGCATCAAAAGTTGTTTCGTTTGGTGAGGTTGGGATTTTGGCGTAGTGAAGTGCTTATCTCAATGAAATAAGCACTTCAGTAAACCCAGCCTCGAAAGTTGAGTGGTTTTGTGATGTTGAGATTTTGGTCTTCTGAAGTGCTTATCTCACTGAAATAAGCACTTCAGTGAACCCAGCATTGAAAGTTGGGTGGTTTGGTGAAGTTTAGATTTTGGTCTTCTGAAGTGCTTATTTCACTGAAATAAGCACTTCAGTGATCCCAGCATTGAAAGTTGGGTGTTTTGGTGAAGTTTAGATTTTGGTCTTCTGAAGTGCTTATCTCACTGAAATAAGCCTTTTGGTAAATCCTGGATCGAAAGTTGGGTGGTTTGGTGAACTTGAGATTTGGGCCTTCTGATGTGCATATCTGACTGAAAGAAGCATTTCAGTGAAATCAGCATCAAAAGTTGAGTCGTTTAGTGAAGTTTAGATTTTGGCCTTCTGAAGTGCTTATCTCACTGAAATAAGCAATTCAGTGGAACCAGCATCAAAAGTTGAGTCGCTTGGTGAGGTTGGGATTTTGGCGTAGTGAAGTGCTTATCTCACTGAAATAAGCACTTCAGTGAACCCAGCATCGAAATTTGAGTCGTTTGGTGATGTTGAGATTTTGGTCTTCAGTAGTGCTAATCTCACTGAAATAAGCACTTCAGTGAAACCAGCATCGAAATTTGAGAGGTTTTGAGATGTTGAGATTTTGGCCTTCTGAAGTGCTTTTCTCACTGAAATAAGCACTTCAGTGAACACAGCATCGAAAGTTGAGTGGTTTGGTGATGTTGAGATTTTGGTCTTCTGAAGTGATTTTCTCACTGAAATAAACACTTCAGTGATCCCAGCATCGAAAGTTGAGTGGTTTGGTGAAGTTTAGATTTTTGTCTTCTGAAGTGCTTATCTCACTGAAATTAGCCTTTGGGAAAATCCTGGATCGAAAGTTGGGTGGTTTGGAGAAGTTGAGATTTTGGACTTCTGATGTGCATATCTGACTGAAAGAAGCATTTCAGTGAAATAAGCATCAAAAGTTGAGTCGTTTAGTGAAGTTTAGATTTTGGCCTTCTGAAGTGCTTTTCTCACTGAAATAAGCAATTCAGTGGAACCAGCATCAAAAGTTGAGTCGCTTGGTGAGTTTGGGATTTTGGCGTAGTGAAATACTTATCTCACTGATATAAGCACTTCAGTGAACCCAGCATTGAAAGTTGGGTGGTTTGGTGAAGTTTAGATTTTGGTCTTCTGAAGTGCTTATTTTACTGAAATAAGCACTTCAGTGATCCCAGCATTGAAAGTTGGGTGGTTTGGTGAAGTTTAGATTTTGGTCTTCAGAAGTGCTTATCTCACTGAAATAAGCACTTCAGTGAACACAGGATCGAAAGTTGAGTGGTTTGGTGATGTTGAGATTTTGGTCTTCTGAAGTGCTTGTCTCACTGAAATAAGCATTTGGGTAAATCCAGGATCGAAAGTTGGGTGGTTTGGTGAAGTTGTGATTTAGGCCTTCTGATGTGCATATTTGAATGTAAGAAGCATTTCAGTGAAATCAGCATCAAAAGTTGAGTCGTTTAGTGAAGTTTAGATTTTGGCCTTCTGAAGTGCTTATCTCACTGAAATAAGCTTTTGGGTAATTCCAGGATCGAAAGTTGGGTGGTTTGCTGAAGTTGAGATTTTAGTCTTCTGAAGTGCTTGTCTCACTGAAATAAGCATTTGGGTAAATCCAGGTTCGAAAGTTGGGTGGTTTGGTGAAGTTGAGATTTTGGTCTTCTGAAGTGCTTATCTTACTGAAATAAGCACTTCCGTGAACCCAGCATCGAAATTTGAGTGGTTTGGTGATGTTGAGATTTTGGTCTTCTGAAGTGCTTATCTCACTGAAATAAGCTCTTCAGTGAAGCCAGCATTGAAAGTTGAGTGGTTTTGAGATGTTGAGATTTTGGTCTTCTGAAGTGCTTATCTGACTGAAAGAAGCATTTCAGTGAACCCAGCATTGACCGTTGGGTGGTTTGGTGAAGTTTAGATTTTGGTCTTCTGAAGTGCTTATCTCACTGACAGAAGCATTTCAGTGAAACCAGAGTCAAAAGTTGAGTCGTTTGGTGAGGTTGGGATTTTGGCATTCTGAAGTGCTTATCTCACTGAAATAAGCACTGCAATGAGCCCAGCATCGAAAGTTGAGTGGTTTTGTGAAGTTTAGATTTTTGTCTTCTGAAGTGCTTATCTCACTGAAATTAGCCTTTGGGTAAATCCTGGATCGAAAGTTGGGTGGTTTGGAGAAGTTGAGATTTTGGACATCTGATGTGCATGTCTGACTGAAAGAAGCATTTCAGTGAAATTAGCATCAAAAGTTAAGTCGTTTAGTGAAGTTTAGATTTTGGCATTCAGAAGTGCTTATCTCACTGAAACTAGCACTGCAGTGAGCCCAGCATCGAAAGTTGAGTGGATTTGTGAAGTTGAGTTTTTGGTCTTCTGAAGTGCTTATCCGACTGAAAGAAGCATTTCAGTGAACCCAGCATTGAAAGTTGGGTGGTTTGGTGAAGTCTAGATTTTGGACTTTTGAAGTGCTTATCTCACTGAAATAAGCACTTCAGTGATCCCAGCATCGAAATTTGAGTGGTTTGGTGATGTTAAGATTTTGGTCTTCTGAAGTGCTTATCTCACTGAAATAAGCACTTCAGTGATCCCAGCATCGAAAGTTGAGTGGTTTTGAGATGTTGAGATGTTGGTCTTCTGAAGAGCTCATCTGACTGAAATAAGCACTTCAGTGATCCCAGCATCGAAATTTGAGTGGTTTGGTGAAGTTAAGATTTTGGGCTTCTGAAGTGCTTACCTCACTGAAATAAGCACTTCAGTGAACACAGGATCGAACGTTGAGTGGTTTGGTGATGTTGAGATTTCGGTCTTCTGAAGTGCTTGTCTCACTGAAATAAGCATTTGGGCAAATCCAGGATCGAAATTTGGGTGGTTTGGTGAAGTTGAGATTTTGGCCTTCTGATGTGCATATCTGACTGAAAGAAGCATTTCAGTGAAATCAGCATCAAAAGTTGAGTCGTTTAGTGAAGTTTAGATTTTGGCCTTCTGAAGTGCTTATCTCACTGAAATAAGCAATTCAGTGGAACCAGCATTGAAAGTTGGGTGGTTTGGTGAAGTTTAGATTTTGGTCTTCTGAAGTGCTTATCTCACTGAAATAAGCACTTCAGTGAACCCAGCATCGAAATTTGAGTGGTTTGGTGATGTTGAGATTTTGGTCTTCTGAAGTGCTTATCTGACTGAAAGAAGTATTTCAGTGAACCTAGCATTGAAAGTTGGGTGTTTTGGTGAAGTTTAGATTTTGGTCTTCTGAAGTGCTTATCTCACTGAAATAAGCCTTTTGTTATATCCTAGATCGAAAGTTGGGTGGTTTGGTGAAGTTGAGATTTTGGCTTTCTGATGTGCTTATCTGACTGAAAGAAGCATTTCAGTGAAATCAGCATCAAAAGTTGAGTCGTTTAGTGAAGTTTAGATTTTGGCCTTCTGAAGTGCTTATCTCACTGAAGTTAGCAATTCAGTGGAACCCAGCATTGAAAGTTGGGTGGTTTGGTGAAGATTAGATTTTGCTCTTCTGAAGTGCTTATCTCACTGAATTAAGCACTTCAGTGAACGCAGCATTGAAAGTTGGGTGGTTTGGTGAAGTTTAGATTTTGGTCTTCTGAAGTGCTTATCTCACTGAAATAAGCACTTCAGTGATCCCACCATCGAAAGTTGAGTGGTTTGGTGAAGTTTAGAATTTGGTCTTCTGAAGTGCTTATCTCACTGAAATAAGCATTTGTGTAAATCCAATGTCGAAAGTTGGGTGGTTTGGTGAAGTTGAGATTTTGGCCTTCTGATGTGCTTATCTGACTGAAAGAAGCATTTCAGTGAAATCAGCATCAAAAGTTGAGTCGTTTAGTGATGTTTAGATTTTGTCCTTCTGAAGTGCTTATCTCACTGAATTAAGCAATTCAGTGGAACCAGCATCAAAAGTTGTTTCGTTTGGTGAGGTTGGGATTTTGGCGTAGTGAAGTGCTTATCTCAATGAAATAAGCACTTCAGTAAACCCAGCCTCGAAAGTTGAGTGGTTTTGTGATGTTGAGATTTTGGTCTTCTGAAGTGCTTATCTCACTGAAATAAGCACTTCAGTGAACCCAGCAATGAAAGTTGGGTGGTTTGGTGAAGTTTAGATTTTGGTCTTCTGAAGTGCTTATTTCACTGAAATAAGCACTTCAGTGATCCCAGCATTGAAAGTTGGGTGTTTTGGTGAAGTTTAGATTTTGGTCTTCTGAAGTGCTTATCTCACTGAAATAAGCCTTTTGGTAAATCCTGGATCGAAAGTTGGGTGGTTTGGTGAACTTGAGATTTGGGCCTTCTGATGTGCATATCTGACTGAAAGAAGCATTTCAGTGAAATCAGCATCAAAAGTTGAGTCGTTTAGTGAAGTTTAGATTTTGGCCTTCTGAAGTGCTTATCTCACTGAAATAAGCAATTCAGTGGAACCAGCATCAAAAGTTGAGTCGCTTGGTGAGGTTGGGATTTTGGCGTAGTGAAGTGCTTATCTCACTGAAATAAGCACTTCAGTGAACCCAGCATCGAAATTTGAGTCGTTTGGTGATGTTGAGATTTTGGTCTTCAGTAGTGCTAATCTCACTGAAATAAGCACTTCATTGAAACCAGCATCGAAATTTGAGAGGTTTTGAGATGTTGAGATTTTGGCCTTCTGAAGTGCTTTTCTCACTGAAATAAGCACTTCAGTGAACACAGCATCGAAAGTTGAGTGGTTTGGTGATGTTGAGATTTTAGTCTTCTGAAGTGATTTTTTCACTGAAATAAACACTTCAGTGATCCCAGCATCGAAAGTTGAGTGGTTTGGTGAAGTTTAGATTTTTGTCTTCTGAAGTGCTTATCTCACTGAAATTAGCCTTTGGGAAAATCCTGGATCGAAAGTTGGGTGGTTTGGAGAAGTTGAGATTTTGGCCTTCTGATGTGCATATCTGACTGAAAGAAGCATTTCAGTGAAATAAGCATCAAAAGTTGAGTCGTTTAGTGAAGTTTAGATTTTGGCCTTCTGAAGTGCTTTTCTCACTGAAATAAGCAATTCAGTGGAACCAGCATCAAAAGTTGAGTCGCTTGGTGAGTTTGGGATTTTGGCGTAGTGAAATACTTATCTCACTGATATAAGCACTTCAGTGAACCCAGCATTGAAAGTTGGGTGGTTTGGTGAAGTTTAGATTTTGGTCTTCTGAAGTGCTTATTTTACTGAAATAAGCACTTCAGTGATCCCAGCATTGAAAGTTGGGTGGTTTGGTGAAGTTTAGATTTTGGTCTTCAGAAGTGCTTATCTCACTGAAATAAGCATTTGGGTAAATCCAGGATCGAAAGTTGGGTGGTTTGGTGAAGTTGTGATTTTGGCCTTCTGATGTGCATATTTGACTGTAAGAAGCATTTCAGTGAAATCAGCATCAAAAGTTGAGTCGTTTAGTGAAGTTTAGATTTTGGCCTTCTGAAGTGCTTATCTCACTGAAATAAGCAATTCAGTGGAACCAGCATTGAAAGTTGGGTGGTTTGGTGAAGTTTAGATTTTGGTCTTCTGAAGTGCTTATCTTACTGAAATAAGCACTTCCGTGAACCCAGCATCGAAATTTGAGTGGTTTGGTGATGTTGAGATTTTGGTCTTCTGAAGTGCTTATCTCACTGAAATAAGCACTTCAGTGAACCCAGCATTGAAAGTTGAGTGGTTTTGAGATATTGAGATTCTGGTCTTCTGAAGTGCTTATCTGACTGAAAGAAGCATTTCAGTGAACCCAGCATTGAACGTTGGGTGGTTTGGTGAAGTTTAGATTTTGGTCTTCTGAAGTGCTTATCTCACTGAAAGAAGCATTTCAGTGAAACCAGAGTCAAAAGTTGAGTCGTTTGGTGAGGTTGGTATTTTGGCATTCTGAAAGGCTTATCTCACTGAAATAAGCACTGCAGTGAGCCCAGCATCGAAAGTTGAGTGGTTTTGTGAAGTTTAGATTTTTGTCTTCTGAAGTGCTTATCTCACTGAAATTAGCCTTTGGGTAAATCCTGGATCGAAAGTTGGGTGGTTTGGAGAAGTTGAGATTTTGGACATCTGATGTGCATGTCTGACTGAAAGGACCATTTCAGTGAAATTAGCATCAAAAGTTGAGTCGTTTAGTGAAGTTTAGATTTTGGCATTCAGAAGTGCTTATCTCACTGAAACTAGCACTGCAGTGAGCCCAGCATCGAAAGTTGAGTGGATTTGTGAAGTTGAGTTTTTGGTCTTCTGAAGTGCTTATCCGAATGAAAGAAGCATTTCAGTGAGCCCAGCATTGAAAGTTGGGTGGGTTGGTGAAGTCTAGATTTTGGTCTTTTGAAGTGCTTATCTCACTGAAATAAGCACTTCAGTGATCCCAGCATCGAAATTTGAGTGGTTTGGTGATGTTAAGATTTTGGTCTTCTGAAGTGATTTTTTCACTGAAATAAACACTTCAGTGATCCCAGCATCGAAAGTTGAGTGGTTTAGTGAAGTTTAGATTTTGGGCTTCTGAAGTGCTTGTCTCACTGAAATAAGCATTTGGGTAAATCCAGGTTCGAAAGTTGGGTGGTTTGGTGAAGTTGAGATTTTGGTCTTCTGAAGTGCTTATCTTACTGAAATAAGCACTTCCGTGAACCCAGCATCGAAATTTGAGTGGTTTGGTGATGTTGAGATTTTGGTCTTCTGAAGTGCTTATCTCACTGAAATAAGCTCTTCAGTGAAGCCAGCATTGAAAGTTGAGTGGTTTTGAGATATTGAGATTTTGGTCTTCTGAAGTGCTTATCTGACTGAAAGAAGCATTTCAGTGAACCCAGCATTGACCGTTGGGTGGTTTGGTGAAGTTTAGATTTTGGTCTTCTGAAGTGCTTATCTCACTGACAGAAGCATTTCAGTGAAACCAGAGTCAAAAGTTGAGTCGTTTGGTGAGGTTGGGATTTTGGCATTCTGAAGTGCTTATCTCACTGAAATAAGCACTGCAATGAGCCCAGCATCGAAAGTTGAGTGGTTTTGTGAAGTTTAGATTTTTGTCTTCTGAAGTGCTTATCTCACTGAAATTAGCCTTTGGGTAAATCCTGGATCGAAAGTTGGGTGGTTTGGAGAAGTTGAGATTTTGGACATCTGATGTGCATGTCTGACTGAAAGAAGCATTTCAGTGAAATTAGCATCAAAAGTTAAGTCGTTTAGTGAAGTTTAGATTTTGGCATTCAGAAGTGCTTATCTCACTGAAACTAGCACTGCAGTGAGCCCAGCATCGAAAGTTGAGTGGATTTGTGAAGTTGAGTTTTTGGTCTTCTGAAGTGCTTATCCGACTGAAAGAAGCATTTCAGTGAACCCAGCATTGAAAGTTGGGTGGTTTGGTGAAGTCTAGATTTTGGACTTTTGAAGTGCTTATCTCACTGAAATAAGCACTTCAGTGATCCCAGCATCGAAATTTGAGTGGTTTGGTGATGTTAAGATTTTGGTCTTCTGAAGTGCTTATCTCACTGAAATAAGCACTTCAGTGATCCCAGCATCGAAAGTTGAGTGGTTTTGAGATGTTGAGATGTTGGTCTTCTGAAGAGCTCATCTGACTGAAATAAGCACTTCAGTGATCCCAGCATCGAAATTTGAGTGGTTTGGTGAAGTTAAGATTTTGGGCTTCTGAAGTGCTTACCTCACTGAAATAAGCACTTCAGTGAACACAGGATCGAACGTTGAGTGGTTTGGTGATGTTGAGATTTCGGTCTTCTGAAGTGCTTGTCTCACTGAAATAAGCATTTGGGCAAATCCAGGATCGAAATTTGGGTGGTTTGGTGAAGTTGAGATTTTGGCCTTCTGATGTGCATATCTGACTGAAAGAAGCATTTCAGTGAAATCAGCATCAAAAGTTGAGTCGTTTAGTGAAGTTTAGATTTTGGCCTTCTGAAGTGCTTATCTCACTGAAATAAGCAATTCAGTGGAACCAGCATTGAAAGTTGGGTGGTTTGGTGAAGTTTAGATTTTGGTCTTCTGAAGTGCTTATCTCACTGAAATAAGCACTTCAGTGAACCCAGCATCGAAATTTGAGTGGTTTGGTGATGTTGAGATTTTGGTCTTCTGAAGTGCTTATCTGACTGAAAGAAGTATTTCAGTGAACCTAGCATTGAAAGTTGGGTGTTTTGGTGAAGTTTAGATTTTGGTCTTCTGAAGTGCTTATCTCACTGAAATAAGCCTTTTGTTATATCCTGGATCGAAAGTTGGGTGGTTTGGTGAAGTTGAGATTTTGGCTTTCTGATGTGCTTATCTGACTGAAAGAAGCATTTCAGTGAAATCAGCATCAAAAGTTGAGTCGTTTAGTGAAGTTTAGATTTTGGCCTTCTGAAGTGCTTATCTCACTGAAGTTAGCAATTCAGTGGAACCCAGCATTGAAAGTTGGGTGGTTTGGTGAAGATTAGATTTTGCTCTTCTGAAGTGCTTATCTCACTGAATTAAGCACTTCAGTGAACGCAGCATTGAAAGTTGGGTGGTTTGGTGAAGTTTAGATTTTGGTCTTCTGAAGTGCTTATCTCACTGAAATAAGCACTTCAGTGATCCCACCATCGAAAGTTGAGTGGTTTGGTGAAGTTTAGAATTTGGTCTTCTGAAGTGCTTATCTCACTGAAATAAGCATTTGTGTAAATCCAATGTCGAAAGTTGGGTGGTTTGGTGAAGTTGAGATTTTGGCCTTCTGATGTGCTTATCTGACTGAAAGAAGCATTTCAGTGAAATCAGCATCAAAAGTTGAGTCGTTTAGTGATGTTTAGATTTTGTCCTTCTGAAGTGCTTATCTCACTGAATTAAGCAATTCAGTGGAACCAGCATCAAAAGTTGTTTCGTTTGGTGAGGTTGGGATTTTGGCGTAGTGAAGTGCTTATCTCAATGAAATAAGCACTTCAGTAAACCCAGCCTCGAAAGTTGAGTGGTTTTGTGATGTTGAGATTTTGGTCTTCTGAAGTGCTTATCTCACTGAAATAAGCACTTCAGTGAACCCAGCAATGAAAGTTGGGTGGTTTGGTGAAGTTTAGATTTTGGTCTTCTGAAGTGCTTATTTCACTGAAATAAGCACTTCAGTGATCCCAGCATTGAAAGTTGGGTGTTTTGGTGAAGTTTAGATTTTGGTCTTCTGAAGTGCTTATCTCACTGAAATAAGCCTTTTGGTAAATCCTGGATCGAAAGTTGGGTGGTTTGGTGAACTTGAGATTTGGGCCTTCTGATGTGCATATCTGACTGAAAGAAGCATTTCAGTGAAATCAGCATCAAAAGTTGAGTCGTTTAGTGAAGTTTAGATTTTGGCCTTCTGAAGTGCTTATCTCACTGAAATAAGCAATTCAGTGGAACCAGCATCAAAAGTTGAGTCGCTTGGTGAGGTTGGGATTTTGGCGTAGTGAAGTGCTTATCTCACTGAAATAAGCACTTCAGTGAACCCAGCATCGAAATTTGAGTCGTTTGGTGATGTTGAGATTTTGGTCTTCAGTAGTGCTAATCTCACTGAAATAAGCACTTCATTGAAACCAGCATCGAAATTTGAGAGGTTTTGAGATGTTGAGATTTTGGCCTTCTGAAGTGCTTTTCTCACTGAAATAAGCACTTCAGTGAACACAGCATCGAAAGTTGAGTGGTTTGGTGATGTTGAGATTTTAGTCTTCTGAAGTGATTTTTTCACTGAAATAAACACTTCAGTGATCCCAGCATCGAAAGTTGAGTGGTTTGGTGAAGTTTAGATTTTTGTCTTCTGAAGTGCTTATCTCACTGAAATTAGCCTTTGGGAAAATCCTGGATCGAAAGTTGGGTGGTTTGGAGAAGTTGAGATTTTGGCCTTCTGATGTGCATATCTGACTGAAAGAAGCATTTCAGTGAAATAAGCATCAAAAGTTGAGTCGTTTAGTGAAGTTTAGATTTTGGCCTTCTGAAGTGCTTTTCTCACTGAAATAAGCAATTCAGTGGAACCAGCATCAAAAGTTGAGTCGCTTGGTGAGTTTGGGATTTTGGCGTAGTGAAATACTTATCTCACTGATATAAGCACTTCAGTGAACCCAGCATTGAAAGTTGGGTGGTTTGGTGAAGTTTAGATTTTGGTCTTCTGAAGTGCTTATTTTACTGAAATAAGCACTTCAGTGATCCCAGCATTGAAAGTTGGGTGGTTTGGTGAAGTTTAGATTTTGGTCTTCAGAAGTGCTTATCTCACTGAAATAAGCATTTGGGTAAATCCAGGATCGAAAGTTGGGTGGTTTGGTGAAGTTGTGATTTTGGCCTTCTGATGTGCATATTTGACTGTAAGAAGCATTTCAGTGAAATCAGCATCAAAAGTTGAGTCGTTTAGTGAAGTTTAGATTTTGGCCTTCTGAAGTGCTTATCTCACTGAAATAAGCAATTCAGTGGAACCAGCATTGAAAGTTGGGTGGTTTGGTGAAGTTTAGATTTTGGTCTTCTGAAGTGCTTATCTTACTGAAATAAGCACTTCCGTGAACCCAGCATCGAAATTTGAGTGGTTTGGTGATGTTGAGATTTTGGTCTTCTGAAGTGCTTATCTCACTGAAATAAGCACTTCAGTGAACCCAGCATTGAAAGTTGAGTGGTTTTGAGATATTGAGATTCTGGTCTTCTGAAGTGCTTATCTGACTGAAAGAAGCATTTCAGTGAACCCAGCATTGAACGTTGGGTGGTTTGGTGAAGTTTAGATTTTGGTCTTCTGAAGTGCTTATCTCACTGAAAGAAGCATTTCAGTGAAACCAGAGTCAAAAGTTGAGTCGTTTGGTGAGGTTGGTATTTTGGCATTCTGAAAGGCTTATCTCACTGAAATAAGCACTGCAGTGAGCCCAGCATCGAAAGTTGAGTGGTTTTGTGAAGTTTAGATTTTTGTCTTCTGAAGTGCTTATCTCACTGAAATTAGCCTTTGGGTAAATCCTGGATCGAAAGTTGGGTGGTTTGGAGAAGTTGAGATTTTGGACATCTGATGTGCATGTCTGACTGAAAGGACCATTTCAGTGAAATTAGCATCAAAAGTTGAGTCGTTTAGTGAAGTTTAGATTTTGGCATTCAGAAGTGCTTATCTCACTGAAACTAGCACTGCAGTGAGCCCAGCATCGAAAGTTGAGTGGATTTGTGAAGTTGAGTTTTTGGTCTTCTGAAGTGCTTATCCGAATGAAAGAAGCATTTCAGTGAGCCCAGCATTGAAAGTTGGGTGGGTTGGTGAAGTCTAGATTTTGGTCTTTTGAAGTGCTTATCTCACTGAAATAAGCACTTCAGTGATCCCAGCATCGAAATTTGAGTGGTTTGGTGATGTTAAGATTTTGGTCTTCTGAAGTGATTTTTTCACTGAAATAAACACTTCAGTGATCCCAGCATCGAAAGTTGAGTGGTTTAGTGAAGTTTAGATTTTGGGCTTCTGAAGTGCTTGTCTCACTGAAATAAGCATTTGGGTAAATCCAGGTTCGAAAGTTGGGTGGTTTGGTGAAGTTGAGATTTTGGTCTTCTGAAGTGCTTATCTTACTGAAATAAGCACTTCCGTGAACCCAGCATCGAAATTTGAGTGGTTTGGTGATGTTGAGATTTTGGTCTTCTGAAGTGCTTATCTCACTGAAATAAGCTCTTCAGTGAAGCCAGCATTGAAAGTTGAGTGGTTTTGAGATATTGAGATTTTGGTCTTCTGAAGTGCTTATCTGACTGAAAGAAGCATTTCAGTGAACCCAGCATTGACCGTTGGGTGGTTTGGTGAAGTTTAGATTTTGGTCTTCTGAAGTGCTTATCTCACTGACAGAAGCATTTCAGTGAAACCAGAGTCAAAAGTTGAGTCGTTTGGTGAGGTTGGGATTTTGGCATTCTGAAGTGCTTATCTCACTGAAATAAGCACTGCAATGAGCCCAGCATCGAAAGTTGAGTGGTTTTGTGAAGTTTAGATTTTTGTCTTCTGAAGTGCTTATCTCACTGAAATTAGCCTTTGGGTAAATCCTGGATCGAAAGTTGGGTGGTTTGGAGAAGTTGAGATTTTGGACATCTGATGTGCATGTCTGACTGAAAGAAGCATTTCAGTGAAATTAGCATCAAAAGTTAAGTCGTTTAGTGAAGTTTAGATTTTGGCATTCAGAAGTGCTTATCTCACTGAAACTAGCACTGCAGTGAGCCCAGCATCGAAAGTTGAGTGGATTTGTGAAGTTGAGTTTTTGGTCTTCTGAAGTGCTTATCCGACTGAAAGAAGCATTTCAGTGAACCCAGCATTGAAAGTTGGGTGGTTTGGTGAAGTCTAGATTTTGGACTTTTGAAGTGCTTATCTCACTGAAATAAGCACTTCAGTGATCCCAGCATCGAAATTTGAGTGGTTTGGTGATGTTAAGATTTTGGTCTTCTGAAGTGCTTATCTCACTGAAATAAGCACTTCAGTGATCCCAGCATCGAAAGTTGAGTGGTTTTGAGATGTTGAGATGTTGGTCTTCTGAAGAGCTCATCTGACTGAAATAAGCACTTCAGTGATCCCAGCATCGAAATTTGAGTGGTTTGGTGAAGTTAAGATTTTGGGCTTCTGAAGTGCTTACCTCACTGAAATAAGCACTTCAGTGAACACAGGATCGAACGTTGAGTGGTTTGGTGATGTTGAGATTTCGGTCTTCTGAAGTGCTTGTCTCACTGAAATAAGCATTTGGGCAAATCCAGGATCGAAATTTGGGTGGTTTGGTGAAGTTGAGATTTTGGCCTTCTGATGTGCATATCTGACTGAAAGAAGCATTTCAGTGAAATCAGCATCAAAAGTTGAGTCGTTTAGTGAAGTTTAGATTTTGGCCTTCTGAAGTGCTTATCTCACTGAAATAAGCAATTCAGTGGAACCAGCATTGAAAGTTGGGTGGTTTGGTGAAGTTTAGATTTTGGTCTTCTGAAGTGCTTATCTCACTGAAATAAGCACTTCAGTGAACCCAGCATCGAAATTTGAGTGGTTTGGTGATGTTGAGATTTTGGTCTTCTGAAGTGCTTATCTGACTGAAAGAAGTATTTCAGTGAACCTAGCATTGAAAGTTGGGTGTTTTGGTGAAGTTTAGATTTTGGTCTTCTGAAGTGCTTATCTCACTGAAATAAGCCTTTTGTTATATCCTGGATCGAAAGTTGGGTGGTTTGGTGAAGTTGAGATTTTGGCTTTCTGATGTGCTTATCTGACTGAAAGAAGCATTTCAGTGAAATCAGCATCAAAAGTTGAGTCGTTTAGTGAAGTTTAGATTTTGGCCTTCTGAAGTGCTTATCTCACTGAAGTTAGCAATTCAGTGGAACCCAGCATTGAAAGTTGGGTGGTTTGGTGAAGATTAGATTTTGCTCTTCTGAAGTGCTTATCTCACTGAATTAAGCACTTCAGTGAACGCAGCATTGAAAGTTGGGTGGTTTGGTGAAGTTTAGATTTTGGTCTTCTGAAGTGCTTATCTCACTGAAATAAGCACTTCAGTGATCCCACCATCGAAAGTTGAGTGGTTTGGTGAAGTTTAGAATTTGGTCTTCTGAAGTGCTTATCTCACTGAAATAAGCATTTGTGTAAATCCAATGTCGAAAGTTGGGTGGTTTGGTGAAGTTGAGATTTTGGCCTTCTGATGTGCTTATCTGACTGAAAGAAGCATTTCAGTGAAATCAGCATCAAAAGTTGAGTCGTTTAGTGATGTTTAGATTTTGTCCTTCTGAAGTGCTTATCTCACTGAATTAAGCAATTCAGTGGAACCAGCATCAAAAGTTGTTTCGTTTGGTGAGGTTGGGATTTTGGCGTAGTGAAGTGCTTATCTCAATGAAATAAGCACTTCAGTAAACCCAGCCTCGAAAGTTGAGTGGTTTTGTGATGTTGAGATTTTGGTCTTCTGAAGTGCTTATCTCACTGAAATAAGCACTTCAGTGAACCCAGCAATGAAAGTTGGGTGGTTTGGTGAAGTTTAGATTTTGGTCTTCTGAAGTGCTTATTTCACTGAAATAAGCACTTCAGTGATCCCAGCATTGAAAGTTGGGTGTTTTGGTGAAGTTTAGATTTTGGTCTTCTGAAGTGCTTATCTCACTGAAATAAGCCTTTTGGTAAATCCTGGATCGAAAGTTGGGTGGTTTGGTGAACTTGAGATTTGGGCCTTCTGATGTGCATATCTGACTGAAAGAAGCATTTCAGTGAAATCAGCATCAAAAGTTGAGTCGTTTAGTGAAGTTTAGATTTTGGCCTTCTGAAGTGCTTATCTCACTGAAATAAGCAATTCAGTGGAACCAGCATCAAAAGTTGAGTCGCTTGGTGAGGTTGGGATTTTGGCGTAGTGAAGTGCTTATCTCACTGAAATAAGCACTTCAGTGAACCCAGCATCGAAATTTGAGTCGTTTGGTGATGTTGAGATTTTGGTCTTCAGTAGTGCTAATCTCACTGAAATAAGCACTTCATTGAAACCAGCATCGAAATTTGAGAGGTTTTGAGATGTTGAGATTTTGGCCTTCTGAAGTGCTTTTCTCACTGAAATAAGCACTTCAGTGAACACAGCATCGAAAGTTGAGTGGTTTGGTGATGTTGAGATTTTAGTCTTCTGAAGTGATTTTTTCACTGAAATAAACACTTCAGTGATCCCAGCATCGAAAGTTGAGTGGTTTGGTGAAGTTTAGATTTTTGTCTTCTGAAGTGCTTATCTCACTGAAATTAGCCTTTGGGAAAATCCTGGATCGAAAGTTGGGTGGTTTGGAGAAGTTGAGATTTTGGCCTTCTGATGTGCATATCTGACTGAAAGAAGCATTTCAGTGAAATAAGCATCAAAAGTTGAGTCGTTTAGTGAAGTTTAGATTTTGGCCTTCTGAAGTGCTTTTCTCACTGAAATAAGCAATTCAGTGGAACCAGCATCAAAAGTTGAGTCGCTTGGTGAGTTTGGGATTTTGGCGTAGTGAAATACTTATCTCACTGATATAAGCACTTCAGTGAACCCAGCATTGAAAGTTGGGTGGTTTGGTGAAGTTTAGATTTTGGTCTTCTGAAGTGCTTATTTTACTGAAATAAGCACTTCAGTGATCCCAGCATTGAAAGTTGGGTGGTTTGGTGAAGTTTAGACTTTGGTCTTCAGAAGTGCTTATCTCACTGAAATAAGCACTTCAGTGAACACAGGATCGAAAGTTGAGTGGTTTGGTGATGTTGAGATTTTGGTCTTCTGAAGTGCTTGTCTCACTGAAATAAGCATTTGGGTAAATCCAGGATCGAAAGTTGGGTGGTTTGGTGAAGTTGTGATTTTGGCCTTCTGATGTGCATATTTGACTGTAAGAAGCATTTCAGTGAAATCAGCATCAAAAGTTGAGTCGTTTAGTGAAGTTTAGATTTTGGCCTTCTGAAGTGCTTATCTCACTGAAATAAGCAATTCAGTGGAACCAGCATTGAAAGTTGGGTGGTTTGGTGAAGTTTAGATTTTGGTCTTCTGAAGTGCTTATCTTACTGAAATAAGCACTTCCGTGAACCCAGCATCGAAATTTGAGTGGTTTGGTGATGTTGAGATTTTGGTCTTCTGAAGTGCTTATCTCACTGAAATAAGCACTTCAGTGAACCCAGCATTGAAAGTTGAGTGGTTTTGAGATATTGAGATTCTGGTCTTCTGAAGTGCTTATCTGACTGAAAGAAGCATTTCAGTGAACCCAGCATTGAACGTTGGGTGGTTTGGTGAAGTTTAGATTTTGGTCTTCTGAAGTGCTTATCTCACTGACAGAAGCATTTCAGTGAAACCAGAGTCAAAAGTTGAGTCGTTTGGTGAGGTTGGGATTTTGGCATTCTGAAGTGCTTATCTCACTGAAATAAGCACTGCAATGAGCCCAGCATCGAAAGTTGAGTGGTTTTGTGAAGTTTAGATTTTTGTCTTCTGAAGTGCTTATCTCACTGAAATTAGCCTTTGGGTAAATCCTGGATCGAAAGTTGGGTGGTTTGGAGAAGTTGAGATTTTGGACATCTGATGTGCATGTCTGACTGAAAGAAGCATTTCAGTGAAATTAGCATCAAAAGTTAAGTCGTTTAGTGAAGTTTAGATTTTGGCATTCAGAAGTGCTTATCTCACTGAAACTAGCACTGCAGTGACCCCAGCGTCGAAAGTTGAGTGGATTTGTGAAGTCTAGATTTTGGACTTTTGAAGTGCTTATCTCACTGAAATAAGCACTTCAGTGATCCCAGCATCGAAATTTGAGTGGTTTGGTGATGTTAAGATTTTGGTCTTCTGAAGTGCTTATCTCACTGAAATAAGCACTTCAGTGATCCCAGCATCGAAAGTTGAGTGGTTTTGAGATGTTGAGATGTTGGTCTTCTGAAGAGCTCATCTGACTGAAATAAGCACTTCAGTGATCCCAGCATCGAAATTTGAGTGGTTTGGTGAAGTTAAGATTTTGGGCTTCTGAAGTGATTACCTCACTGAAATAAGCACTTCAGTGAACACAGGATCGAACGTTGAGTGGTTTGGTGATGTTGAGATTTCGGTCTTCTGAAGTGCTTGTCTCACTGAAATAAGCATTTGGGCAAATCCAGGATCGAAATTTGGGTGGTTTGGTGAAGTTGAGATTTTGGCCTTCTGATGTGCATATCTGACTGAAAGAAGCATTTCAGTGAACCCAGCATTGAAAGTTGGGTGGTTTGGTGAAGTCTAGATTTTGGACTTTTGAAGTGCTTATCTCACTGAAATAAGCACTTCAGTGATCCCAGCATCGAAATTTGAGTGGTTTGGTGATGTTAAGATTTTGGTCTTCTGAAGTGCTTATCTCACTGAAATAAGCACTTCAGTGATCCCAGCATCGAAAGTTGAGTGGTTTTGAGATGTTGAGATGTTGGTCTTCTGAAGAGCTCATCTGACTGAAATAAGCACTTCAGTGATCCCAGCATCGAAATTTGAGTGGTTTGGTGAAGTTAAGATTTTGGGCTTCTGAAGTGATTACCTCACTGAAATAAGCACTTCAGTGAACACAGGATCGAACGTTGAGTGGTTTGGTGATGTTGAGATTTCGGTCTTCTGAAGTGCTTGTCTCACTGAAATAAGCATTTGGGCAAATCCAGGATCGAAATTTGGGTGGTTTGGTGAAGTTGAGATTTTGGCCTTCTGATGTGCATATCTGACTGAAAGAAGCATTTCAGTGAAATCAGCATCAAAAGTTGAGTCGTTTAGTGAAGTTTAGATTTTGGCCTTCTGAAGTGCTTATCTCACTGAAATAAGCACTTCAGTGGAACCAGCATTGAAAGTTGGGTGGTTTGGTGAAGTTTAGATTTTGGTCTTCTGAAGTGCTTATCTGACTGAAAGAAGTATTTCAGTGAACCTAGCATTGAAAGTTGGGTGTTTTGGTGAAGTTTAGATTTTGGTCTTCTGAAGTGCTTATCTCACTGAAATAAGCCTTTTGTTATATCCTGGATCGAAAGTTGGGTGGTTTGGTGAAGTTGAGATTTTGGCTTTCTGATGTGCTTATCTGACTGAAAGAAGCATTTCAGTGAAATCAGCATCAAAAGTTGAGTCGTTTAGTGAAGTTTAGATTTTGGCCTTCTGAAGTGCTTATCTCACTGAAGTTAGCAATTCAGTGGAACCCAGCATTGAAAGTTGGGTGGTTTGGTGAAGATTAGATTTTGGTCTTCTGAAGTGCTTATCTCACTGAATTAAGCACTTCAGTGAACGCAGCATTGAAAGTTGGGTGGTTTGGTGAAGTTTAGATTTTGGTCTTCTGAAGTGCTTATCTCACTGAAATAAGCACTTCAGTGATCCCACCATCGAAAGTTGAGTGGTTTGGTGAAGTTTAGAATTTGGTCTTCTGAAGTGCTTATCTCACTGAAATAAGCATTTGTGTAAATCCAATGTCGAAAGTTGGGTGGTTTGGTGAAGTTGAGATTTTGGCCTTCTGATGTGCTTATCTGACTGAAAGAAGCATTTCAGTGAAATCAGCATCAAAAGTTGAGTCGTTTAGTGATGTTTAGATTTTGTCCTTCTGAAGTGCTTATCTCACTGAATTAAGCAATTCAGTGGAACCAGCATCAAAAGTTGTTTCGTTTGGTGAGGTTGGGATTTTGGCGTAGTGAAGTGCTTATCTCAATGAAATAAGCACTTCAGTAAACCCAGCCTCGAAAGTTGAGTGGTTTTGTGATGTTGAGATTTTGGTCTTCTGAAGTGCTTATCTCACTGAAATAAGCACTTCAGTGAACCCAGCATTGAAAGTTGGGTGGTTTGGTGAAGTTTAGATTTTGGTCTTCTGAAGTGCTTATTTCACTGAAATAAGCACTTCAGTGATCCCAGCATTGAAAGTTGGGTGTTTTGGTGAAGTTTAGATTTTGGTCTTCTGAAGTGCTTATCTCACTGAAATAAGCACTTCAGTGATCCCAGCATCGAAAGTTGAGTGGTTTTGAGATGTTGAGATGTTGGTCTTCTGAAGAGCTCATCTGACTGAAATAAGCACTTCAGTGATCCCAGCATCGAAATTTGAGTGGTTTGGTGAAGTTAAGATTTTGGGCTTCTGAAGTGCTTACCTCACTGAAATAAGCACTTCAGTGAACACAGGATCGAACGTTGAGTGGTTTGGTGATGTTGAGATTTCGGTCTTCTGAAGTGCTTGTCTCACTGAAATAAGCATTTGGGCAAATCCAGGATCGAAATTTGGGTGGTTTGGTGAAGTTGAGATTTTGGCCTTCTGATGTGCATATCTGACTGAAAGAAGCATTTCAGTGAAATCAGCATCAAAAGTTGAGTCGTTTAGTGAAGTTTAGATTTTGGCCTTCTGAAGTGCTTATCTCACTGAAATAAGCAATTCAGTGGAACCAGCATTGAAAGTTGGGTGGTTTGGTGAAGTTTAGATTTTGGTCTTCTGAAGTGCTTATCTCACTGAAATAAGCACTTCAGTGAACCCAGCATCGAAATTTGAGTGGTTTGGTGATGTTGAGATTTTGGTCTTCTGAAGTGCTTATCTGACTGAAAGAAGTATTTCAGTGAACCTAGCATTGAAAGTTGGGTGTTTTGGTGAAGTTTAGATTTTGGTCTTCTGAAGTGCTTATCTCACTGAAATAAGCCTTTTGTTATATCCTGGATCGAAAGTTGGGTGGTTTGGTGAAGTTGAGATTTTGGCTTTCTGATGTGCTTATCTGACTGAAAGAAGCATTTCAGTGAAATCAGCATCAAAAGTTGAGTCGTTTAGTGAAGTTTAGATTTTGGCCTTCTGAAGTGCTTATCTCACTGAAGTTAGCAATTCAGTGGAACCCAGCATTGAAAGTTGGGTGGTTTGGTGAAGATTAGATTTTGCTCTTCTGAAGTGCTTATCTCACTGAATTAAGCACTTCAGTGAACGCAGCATTGAAAGTTGGGTGGTTTGGTGAAGTTTAGATTTTGGTCTTCTGAAGTGCTTATCTCACTGAAATAAGCACTTCAGTGATCCCACCATCGAAAGTTGAGTGGTTTGGTGAAGTTTAGAATTTGGTCTTCTGAAGTGCTTATCTCACTGAAATAAGCACTTCAGTGATCCCACCATCGAAAGTTGAGTGGTTTGGTGAAGTTTAGAATTTGGTCTTCTGAAGTGCTTATCTCACTGAAATAAGCATTTGTGTAAATCCAATGTCGAAAGTTGGGTGGTTTGGTGAAGTTGAGATTTTGGCCTTCTGATGTGCTTATCTGACTGAAAGAAGCATTTCAGTGAAATCAGCATCAAAAGTTGAGTCGTTTAGTGATGTTTAGATTTTGTCCTTCTGAAGTGCTTATCTCACTGAATTAAGCAATTCAGTGGAACCAGCATCAAAAGTTGTTTCGTTTGGTGAGGTTGGGATTTTGGCGTAGTGAAGTGCTTATCTCAATGAAATAAGCACTTCAGTAAACCCAGCCTCGAAAGTTGAGTGGTTTTGTGATGTTGAGATTTTGGTCTTCTGAAGTGCTTATCTCACTGAAATAAGCACTTCAGTGAACCCAGCAATGAAAGTTGGGTGGTTTGGTGAAGTTTAGATTTTGGTCTTCTGAAGTGCTTATTTCACTGAAATAAGCACTTCAGTGATCCCAGCATTGAAAGTTGGTTGTTTTGGTGAAGTTTAGATTTTGGTCTTCTGAAGTGCTTATCTCACTGAAATAAGCCTTTTGGTAAATCCTGGATCGAAAGTTGGGTGGTTTGGTGAACTTGAGATTTGGGCCTTCTGATGTGCATATCTGACTGAAAGAAGCATTTCAGTGAAATCAGCATCAAAAGTTGAGTCGTTTAGTGAAGTTTAGATTTTGGCCTTCTGAAGTGCTTATCTCACTGAAATAAGCAATTCAGTGGAACCAGCATCAAAAGTTGTGTCGCTTGGTGAGGTTGGGATTTTGGCGTAGTGAAGTGCTTATCTCACTGAAATAAGCACTTCAGTGAACCCAGCATCGAAATTTGAGTCGTTTGGTGATGTTGAGATTTTGGTCTTCAGTAGTGCTAATCTCACTGAAATAAGCACTTCATTGAAACCAGCATCGAAATTTGAGAGGTTTTGAGATGTTGAGATTTTGGCCTTCTGAAGTGCTTTTCTCACTGAAATAAGCACTTCAGTGAACACAGCATCGAAAGTTGAGTGGTTTGGTGATGTTGAGATTTTAGTCTTCTGAAGTGATTTTTTCACTGAAATAAACACTTCAGTGATCCCAGCATCGAAAGTTGAGTGGTTTGGTGAAGTTTAGATTTTTGTCTTCTGAAGTGCTTATCTCACTGAAATTAGCCTTTGGGAAAATCCTGGATCGAAAGTTGGGTGGTTTGGAGAAGTTGAGATTTTGGCCTTCTGATGTGCATATCTGACTGAAAGAAGCATTTCAGTGAAATAAGCATCAAAAGTTGAGTCGTTTAGTGAAGTTTAGATTTTGGCCTTCTGAAGTGCTTTTCTCACTGAAATAAGCAATTCAGTGGAACCAGCATCAAAAGTTGAGTCGCTTGGTGAGTTTGGGATTTTGGCGTAGTGAAATACTTATCTCACTGATATAAGCACTTCAGTGAACCCAGCATTGAAAGTTGGGTGGTTTGGTGAAGTTTAGATTTTGGTCTTCTGAAGTGCTTATTTTACTGAAATAAGCACTTCAGTGATCCCAGCATTGAAAGTTGGGTGGTTTGGTGAAGTTTAGACTTTGGTCTTCAGAAGTGCTTATCTCACTGAAATAAGCACTTCAGTGAACACAGGATCGAAAGTTGAGTGGTTTGGTGATGTTGAGATTTTGGTCTTCTGAAGTGCTTGTCTCACTGAAATAAGCATTTGGGTAAATCCAGGATCGAAAGTTGGGTGGTTTGGTGAAGTTGTGATTTTGGCCTTCTGATGTGCATATTTGACTGTAAGAAGCATTTCAGTGAAATCAGCATCAAAAGTTGAGTCGTTTAGTGAAGTTTAGATTTTGGCCTTCTGAAGTGCTTATCTCACTGAAATAAGCAATTCAGTGGAACCAGCATTGAAAGTTGGGTGGTTTGGTGAAGTTTAGATTTTGGTCTTCTGAAGTGCTTATCTTACTGAAATAAGCACTTCCGTGAACCCAGCATCGAAATTTGAGTGGTTTGGTGATGTTGAGATTTTGGTCTTCTGAAGTGCTTATCTCACTGAAATAAGCACTTCAGTGAACCCAGCATTGAAAGTTGAGTGGTTTTGAGATATTGAGATTCTGGTCTTCTGAAGTGCTTATCTGACTGAAAGAAGCATTTCAGTGAACCCAGCATTGAACGTTGGGTGGTTTGGTGAAGTTTAGATTTTGGTCTTCTGAAGTGCTTATCTCACTGAAAGAAGCATTTCAGTGAAACCAGAGTCAAAAGTTGAGTCGTTTGGTGAGGTTGGTATTTTGGCATTCTGAAAGGCTTATCTCACTGAAATAAGCACTGCAGTGAGCCCAGCATCGAAAGTTGAGTGGTTTTGTGAAGTTTAGATTTTTGTCTTCTGAAGTGCTTATCTCACTGAAATTAGCCTTTGGGTAAATCCTGGATCGAAAGTTGGGTGGTTTGGAGAAGTTGAGATTTTGGACATCTGATGTGCATGTCTGACTGAAAGGACCATTTCAGTGAAATTAGCATCAAAAGTTGAGTCGTTTAGTGAAGTTTAGATTTTGGCATTCAGAAGTGCTTATCTCACTGAAACTAGCACTGCAGTGAGCCCAGCATCGAAAGTTGAGTGGATTTGTGAAGTTGAGTTTTTGGTCTTCTGAAGTGCTTATCCGACTGAAAGAAGCATTTCAGTGAACCCAGCATTGAAAGTTGGGTGGGTTGGTGAAGTCTAGATTTTGGTCTTTTGAAGTGCTTATCTCACTGAAATAAGCACTTCAGTGATCCCAGCATCGAAATTTGAGTGGTTTGGTGATGTTAAGATTTTGGTCTTCTGAAGTGATTTTTTCACTGAAATAAACACTTCAGTGATCCCAGCATCGAAAGTTGAGTGGTTTAGTGAAGTTTAGATTTTGGGCTTCTGAAGTGCTTGTCTCACTGAAATAAGCATTTGGGTAAATCCAGGTTCGAAAGTTGGGTGGTTTGGTGAAGTTGAGATTTTGGTCTTCTGAAGTGCTTATCTTACTGAAATAAGCACTTCCGTGAACCCAGCATCGAAATTTGAGTGGTTTGGTGATGTTGAGATTTTGGTCTTCTGAAGTGCTTATCTCACTGAAATAAGCTCTTCAGTGAAGCCAGCATTGAAAGTTGAGTGGTTTTGAGATATTGAGATTTTGGTCTTCTGAAGTGCTTATCTGACTGAAAGAAGCATTTCAGTGAACCCAGCATTGACCGTTGGGTGGTTTGGTGAAGTTTAGATTTTGGTCTTCTGAAGTGCTTATCTCACTGACAGAAGCATTTCAGTGAAACCAGAGTCAAAAGTTGAGTCGTTTGGTGAGGTTGGGATTTTGGCATTCTGAAGTGCTTATCTCACTGAAATAAGCACTGCAATGAGCCCAGCATCGAAAGTTGAGTGGTTTTGTGAAGTTTAGATTTTTGTCTTCTGAAGTGCTTATCTCACTGAAATTAGCCTTTGGGTAAATCCTGGATCGAAAGTTGGGTGGTTTGGAGAAGTTGAGATTTTGGACATCTGATGTGCATGTCTGACTGAAAGAAGCATTTCAGTGAAATTAGCATCAAAAGTTAAGTCGTTTAGTGAAGTTTAGATTTTGGCATTCAGAAGTGCTTATCTCACTGAAACTAGCACTGCAGTGAGCCCAGCATCGAAAGTTGAGTGGATTTGTGAAGTTGAGTTTTTGGTCTTCTGAAGTGCTTATCCGACTGAAAGAAGCATTTCAGTGAACCCAGCATTGAAAGTTGGGTGGTTTGGTGAAGTCTAGATTTTGGACTTTTGAAGTGCTTATCTCACTGAAATAAGCACTTCAGTGATCCCAGCATCGAAATTTGAGTGGTTTGGTGATGTTAAGATTTTGGTCTTCTGAAGTGCTTATCTCACTGAAATAAGCACTTCAGTGATCCCAGCATCGAAAGTTGAGTGGTTTTGAGATGTTGAGATGTTGGTCTTCTGAAGAGCTCATCTGACTGAAATAAGCACTTCAGTGATCCCAGCATCGAAATTTGAGTGGTTTGGTGAAGTTAAGATTTTGGGCTTCTGAAGTGCTTACCTCACTGAAATAAGCACTTCAGTGAACACAGGATCGAACGTTGAGTGGTTTGGTGATGTTGAGATTTCGGTCTTCTGAAGTGCTTGTCTCACTGAAATAAGCATTTGGGCAAATCCAGGATCGAAATTTGGGTGGTTTGGTGAACTTGAGATTTTGGCCTTCTGATGTGCATATCTGACTGAAAGAAGCATTTCAGTGAAATCAGCATCAAAAGTTGAGTCGTTTAGTGAAGTTTAGATTTTGGCCTTCTGAAGTGCTTATCTCACTGAAATAAGCAATTCAGTGGAACCAGCATTGAAAGTTGGGTGGTTTGGTGAAGTTTAGATTTTGGTCTTCTGAAGTGCTTATCTCACTGAAATAAGCACTTCAGTGAACCCAGCATCGAAATTTGAGTGGTTTGGTGATGTTGAGATTTTGGTCTTCTGAAGTGCTTATCTGACTGAAAGAAGTATTTCAGTGAACCTAGCATTGAAAGTTGGGTGTTTTGGTGAAGTTTAGATTTTGGTCTTCTGAAGTGCTTATCTCACTGAAATAAGCCTTTTGTTATATCCTGGATCGAAAGTTGGGTGGTTTGGTGAAGTTGAGATTTTGGCTTTCTGATGTGCTTATCTGACTGAAAGAAGCATTTCAGTGAAATCAGCATCAAAAGTTGAGTCGTTTCGTGAAGTTTAGATTTTGGCCTTCTGAAGTGCTTATCTCACTGAAGTTAGCAATTCAGTGGAACCCAGCATTGAAAGTTGGGTGGTTTGGTGAAGATTAGATTTTGCTCTTCTGAAGTGCTTATCTCACTGAATTAAGCACTTCAGTGAACGCAGCATTGAAAGTTGGGTGGTTTGGTGAAGTTTAGATTTTGGTCTTCTGAAGTGCTTATCTCACTGAAATAAGCACTTCAGTGATCCCACCATCGAAAGTTGAGTGGTTTGGTGAAGTTTAGAATTTGGTCTTCTGAAGTGCTTATCTCACTGAAATAAGCATTTGTGTAAATCCAATGTCGAAAGTTGGGTGGTTTGGTGAAGTTGAGATTTTGGCCTTCTGATGTGCTTATCTGACTGAAAGAAGCATTTCAGTGAAATCAGCATCAAAAGTTGAGTCGTTTAGTGATGTTTAGATTTTGTCCTTCTGAAGTGCTTATCTCACTGAATTAAGCAATTCAGTGGAACCAGCATCAAAAGTTGTTTCGTTTGGTGAGGTTGGGATTTTGGCGTAGTGAAGTGCTTATCTCAATGAAATAAGCACTTCAGTAAACCCAGCCTCGAAAGTTGAGTGGTTTTGTGATGTTGAGATTTTGGTCTTCTGAAGTGCTTATCTCACTGAAATAAGCACTTCAGTGAACCCAGCAATGAAAGTTGGGTGGTTTGGTGAAGTTTAGATTTTGGTCTTCTGAAGTGCTTATTTCACTGAAATAAGCACTTCAGTGATCCCAGCATTGAAAGTTGGGTGTTTTGGTGAAGTTTAGATTTTGGTCTTCTGAAGTGCTTATCTCACTGAAATAAGCCTTTTGGTAAATCCTGGATCGAAAGTTGGGTGGTTTGGTGAACTTGAGATTTGGGCCTTCTGATGTGCATATCTGACTGAAAGAAGCATTTCAGTGAAATCAGCATCAAAAGTTGAGTCGTTTAGTGAAGTTTAGATTTTGGCCTTCTGAAGTGCTTATCTCACTGAAATAAGCAATTCAGTGGAACCAGCATCAAAAGTTGAGTCGCTTGGTGAGGTTGGGATTTTGGCGTAGTGAAGTGCTTATCTCACTGAAATAAGCACTTCAGTGAACCCAGCATCGAAATTTGAGTCGTTTGGTGATGTTGAGATTTTGGTCTTCAGTAGTGCTAATCTCACTGAAATAAGCACTTCATTGAAACCAGCATCGAAATTTGAGAGGTTTTGAGATGTTGAGATTTTGGCCTTCTGAAGTGCTTTTCTCACTGAAATAAGCACTTCAGTGAACACAGCATCGAAAGTTGAGTGGTTTGGTGATGTTGAGATTTTAGTCTTCTGAAGTGATTTTTTCACTGAAATAAACACTTCAGTGATCCCAGCATCGAAAGTTGAGTGGTTTGGTGAAGTTTAGATTTTTGTCTTCTGAAGTGCTTATCTCACTGAAATTAGCCTTTGGGAAAATCCTGGATCGAAAGTTGGGTGGTTTGGAGAAGTTGAGATTTTGGCCTTCTGATGTGCATATCTGACTGAAAGAAGCATTTCAGTGAAATAAGCATCAAAAGTTGAGTCGTTTAGTGAAGTTTAGATTTTGGCCTTCTGAAGTGCTTTTCTCACTGAAATAAGCAATTCAGTGGAACCAGCATCAAAAGTTGAGTCGCTTGGTGAGTTTGGGATTTTGGCGTAGTGAAATACTTATCTCACTGATATAAGCACTTCAGTGAACCCAGCATTGAAAGTTGGGTGGTTTGGTGAAGTTTAGATTTTGGTCTTCTGAAGTGCTTATTTTACTGAAATAAGCACTTCAGTGATCCCAGCATTGAAAGTTGGGTGGTTTGGTGAAGTTTAGATTTTGGTCTTCAGAAGTGCTTATCTCACTGAAATAAGCACTTCAGTGAACACAGGATCGAAAGTTGAGTGGTTTGGTGATGTTGAGATTTTGGTCTTCTGAAGTGCTTGTCTCACTGAAATAAGCATTTGGGTAAATCCAGGATCGAAAGTTGGGTGGTTTGGTGAAGTTGTGATTTTGGCCTTCTGATGTGCATATTTGACTGTAAGAAGCATTTCAGTGAAATCAGCATCAAAAGTTGAGTCGTTTAGTGAAGTTTAGATTTTGGCCTTCTGAAGTGCTTATCTCACTGAAATAAGCAATTCAGTGGAACCAGCATTGAAAGTTGGGTGGTTTGGTGAAGTTTAGATTTTGGTCTTCTGAAGTGCTTATCTTACTGAAATAAGCACTTCCGTGAACCCAGCATCGAAATTTGAGTGGTTTGGTGATGTTGAGATTTTGGTCTTCTGAAGTGCTTATCTCACTGAAATAAGCACTTCAGTGAACCCAGCATTGAAAGTTGAGTGGTTTTGAGATATTGAGATTCTGGTCTTCTGAAGTGCTTATCTGACTGAAAGAAGCATTTCAGTGAACCCAGCATTGAACGTTGGGTGGTTTGGTGAAGTTTAGATTTTGGTCTTCTGAAGTGCTTATCTCACTGAAAGAAGCATTTCAGTGAAACCAGAGTCAAAAGTTGAGTCGTTTGGTGAGGTTGGTATTTTGGCATTCTGAAAGGCTTATCTCACTGAAATAAGCACTGCAGTGAGCCCAGCATCGAAAGTTGAGTGGTTTTGTGAAGTTTAGATTTTTGTCTTCTGAAGTGCTTATCTCACTGAAATTAGCCTTTGGGTAAATCCTGGATCGAAAGTTGGGTGGTTTGGAGAAGTTGAGATTTTGGACATCTGATGTGCATGTCTGACTGAAAGGACCATTTCAGTGAAATTAGCATCAAAAGTTGAGTCGTTTAGTGAAGTTTAGATTTTGGCATTCAGAAGTGCTTATCTCACTGAAACTAGCACTGCAGTGAGCCCAGCATCGAAAGTTGAGTGGATTTGTGAAGTTGAGTTTTTGGTCTTTTGAAGTGCTTATCTCACTGAAATAAGCACTTCAGTGATCCCAGCATCGAAATTTGAGTGGTTTGGTGATGTTAAGATTTTGGTCTTCTGAAGTGCTTATCTCACTGAAATAAGCACTTCAGTGAACCCAGCATCGAAAGTTGAGTGGTTTTGAGATGTTGAGATTTTGGTCTTCTGAAGTGCTTATCTGACTGAAAGAAGCATTTCAGTGAACACAGCATTGAAAGTTGGGTGGTTTGGTGAAGGTAAGATTTTGGTCTTCTGAAGTGCTTATCTCACTGAAATAAGCACTTCAGTGAACCTAGCATTGAAAGTTGGGTGTTTTGGTGATGTTGAGATTTTGGTCTTCTGAAGTGATTTTCTCACTGAAATAAGCTTTTGGGTAATTCCAGGATCGAAAGTTGGGTGGTTTGCTGAAGTTGAGATTTTAGTCTTCTGAAGTGCTTGTCTCACTGAAATAAGCATTTGGGTAAAACCAGGATCGAAAGTTGGGTGTTTTGGTGAAGTTGAGATTTTGGCCTTCTGATGTGCATATCTGACTGAAAGAAGCATTTCAGTGAAGTCAGCATCAAAAGTTGAGTCGTTTAGTGAAGTTTAGATTTTGGCCTTCTGAAGTGCTTATCTCACTGAAATAAGCAATTCAGTGGAACCAGCATCAAAAGTTGAGTCGCTTGGTGAGGTTGGGATTTTGGCGTACTGATGTACTTATCTCACTGAAATAAGCACTTCAGTGAACCCTGCATGGAAAGTTGTGTGGTTTGGTGAAGTTTTGATTTTGGTCTTCTGAAGTGCTTATCTCACTGAAATAAGCACTTCAGTGAACACAGCATCGAAATTTGAGTGGTTTGGTGATGTTGAGATTTTGGTCTTCTGAAGTGCTTATCTGACTGAAAGAAGCATTTCACTGAACGCAGCTTTGAAAGTTGAGTGGTTTGGTGAAGTTTAGATTTTGGTCTTCTGAAGTGCTTATCTCACTGAAATAAGCACTTCAGTGATCCCAGCATCGAATTTTGAGTGGTTTGGTGAAGTTTAGCTTTTGGTCTTCTGAAGTGCTTATCTCACTGAAATCAGCACTGCAGTGAGTCCAGCATCGAAAGTTGAGTGGTTTTGTGAAGTTGAGTTTTTGGTCTTCTGAAGTGCTTATCTCACTGAAATAAGCACTGCAGTGAGTCCAGCATCGAAAGTTGAGTGGTTTTGTGAAGTTGAGTTTTTGGTCTTCTGAAGTGCTTATCTCACTGAAATAAACACTTCAGTGATCCCAGCATCGAAAGTTGAGTGGTTTGGTGAAGTTTAGATTTTTGTCTTCTGAAGTGCTTATCTCACTGAAATTAGCCTTTGGGAAAATCCTGGATCGAAAGTTGGGTGGTTTGGAGAAGTTGAGATTTTGGACTTCTGATGTGCATATCTGACTGAAAGAAGCATTTCAGTGAAATAAGCATCAAAAGTTGAGTCGTTTAGTGAAGTTTAGATTTTGGCCTTCTGAAGTGCTTTTCTCTCTGAAATAAGCAATTCAGTGGAACCAGCATCAAAAGTTGAGTCGCTTGGTGAGTTTGGGATTTTGGCGTAGTGAAATACTTATCTCACTGATATAAGCACTTCAGTGAACCCAGCATTGAAAGTTGGGTGGTTTGGTGAAGTTTAGATTTTGGTTTTCTGAAGTGCTTATTTTACTGAAATAAGCACTTCAGTGATCCCAGCATTGAAAGTTGGGTGGTTTGGTGAAGTTTAGATTTTGGTCTTCTGAAGTGCTTATCTCACTGAAATAAGCACTTCAGTGAACACAGGATCGAAAGTTGAGTGGTTTGGTGATGTTGAGATTTTGGTCTTCTGAAGTGCTTGTCTCACTGAAATAAGCATTTGGGTAAATCCAGGATCGAAAGTTGGGTGGTTTGGTGAAGTTGTGATTTTGGCCTTCTGATGTGCATATTTGACTGTAAGAAGCATTTCAGTGAAATCAGCATCAAAAGTTGAGTCGTTTAGTGAAGTTTAGATTTTGGCCTTCTGAAGTGCTTATCTCACTGAAATAAGCAATTCAGTGGAACCAGCATTGAAAGTTGGGTGGTTTGGTGAAGTTTAGATTTTGGTCTTCTGAAGTGCTTATCTTACTGAAATAAGCACTTCCGTGAACCCAGCATCGAAATTTGAGTGGTTTGGTGATGTTGAGATTTTGGTCTTCTGAAGTGCTTATCTCACTGAAATAAGCACTTCAGTGAACCCAGCATTGAAAGTTGAGTGGTTTTGAGATATTGAGATTCTGGTCTTCTGAAGTGCTTATCTGACTGAAAGAAGCATTTCAGTGAACCCAGCATTGAACGTTGGGTGGTTTGGTGAAGTTTAGATTTTGGTCTTCTGAAGTGCTTATCTCACTGAAAGAAGCATTTCAGTGAAACCAGAGTCAAAAGTTGAGTCGTTTGGTGAGGTTGGTATTTTGGCATTCTGAAAGGCTTATCTCACTGAAATAAGCACTGCAGTGAGCCCAGCATCGAAAGTTGAGTGGTTTTGTGAAGTTTAGATTTTTGTCTTCTGAAGTGCTTATCTCACTGAAATTAGCCTTTGGGTAAATCCTGGATCGAAAGTTGGGTGGTTTGGAGAAGTTGAGATTTTGGACATCTGATGTGCATGTCTGACTGAAAGGACCATTTCAGTGAAATTAGCATCAAAAGTTGAGTCGTTTAGTGAAGTTTAGATTTTGGCATTCAGAAGTGCTTATCTCACTAAAACTAGCACTGCAGTGAGCCCAGCATCGAAAGTTGAGTGGATTTGTGAAGTTGAGTTTTTGGTCTTCTGAAGTGCTTATCCGACTGAAAGAAGCATTTCAGTGAACCCAGCATTGAAAGTTGGGTGGGTTGGTGAAGTCTAGATTTTGGTCTTTTGAAGTGCTTATCTCACTGAAATAAGCACTTCAGTGATCCCAGCATCGAAATTTGAGTGGTTTGGTGATGTTAAGATTTTGGTCTTCTGAAGTGCTTCTCTCACTGAAATAAGCACTTCAGTGAACCCAGCATCGAAAGTTGAGTGGTTTTGAGATGTTGAGATTTTGGTCTTCTGAAGTGCTTATCTGACTGAAAGAAGCATTTCAGTGAACCCAGCATTGAACGTTGGGTGGTTTGGTGAAGTTTAGATTTTGGTCTTCTGAAGTGCTTATCTCACTGAAAGAAGCATTTCAGTGAAACCAGAGTCAAAAGTTGAGTCGTTTGGTGAGGTTGGTATTTTGGCATTCTGAAAGGCTTATCTCACTGAAATAAGCACTGCAGTGAGCCCAGCATCGAAAGTTGAGTGGTTTTGTGAAGTTTAGATTTTTGTCTTCTGAAGTGCTTATCTCACTGAAATTAGCCTTTGGGTAAATCCTGGATCGAAAGTTGGGTGGTTTGGAGAAGTTGAGATTTTGGACATCTGATGTGCATGTCTGACTGAAAGGACCATTTCAGTGAAATTAGCATCAAAAGTTGAGTCGTTTAGTGAAGTTTAGATTTTGGCATTCAGAAGTGCTTATCTCACTGAAACTAGCACTGCAGTGAGCCCAGCATCGAAAGTTGAGTGGATTTGTGAAGTTGAGTTTTTGGTCTTCTGAAGTGCTTATCCGACTGAAAGAAGCATTTCAGTGAACCCAGCATTGAAAGTTGGGTGGGTTGGTGAAGTCTAGATTTTGGTCTTTTGAAGTGCTTATCTCACTGAAATAAGCACTTCAGTGATCCCAGCATCGAAATTTGAGTGGTTTGGTGATGTTAAGATTTTGGTCTTCTGAAGTGCTTATCTCACTGAAATAAGCACTTCAGTGAACCCAGCATCGAAAGTTGAGTGGTTTTGAGATGTTGAGATTTTGGTCTTCTGAAGTGCTTATCTGACTGAAAGAAGCATTTCAGTGAACCCAGCATTGAAAGTTGGGTGGTTTGGTGAAGGTAAGATTTTGGTCTTCTGAAGTGCTTATCTCACTGAAATAAGCACTTCAGTGAACCTAGCATTGAAAGTTGGGTGTTTTGGTGATGTTGAGATTTTGGTCTTCTGAAGTGATTTTCTCACTGAAATAAGCTTTTGGGTAATTCCAGGATCGAAAGTTGGGTGGTTTGCTGAAGTTGAGATTTTAGTCTTCTGAAGTGCTTGTCTCACTGAAATAAGCATTTGGGTAAAACCAGGATCGAAAGTTGGGTGTTTTGGTGAAGTTGAGATTTTGGCCTTCTGATGTGCATATCTGACTGAAAGAAGCATTTCAGTGAAGTCAGCATCAAAAGTTGAGTCGTTTAGTGAAGTTTAGATTTTGGCCTTCTGAAGTGCTTATCTCACTGAAATAAGCAATTCAGTGGAACCAGCATCAAAAGTTGAGTCGCTTGGTGAGGTTGGGATTTTGGCGTACTGATGTACTTATCTCACTGAAATAAGCACTTCAGTGAACCCTGCATGGAAAGTTGTGTGGTTTGGTGAAGTTTTGATTTTGGTCTTCTGAAGTGCTTATCTCACTGAAATAAGCACTTCAGTGAACACAGCATCGAAATTTGAGTGGTTTGGTGATGTTGAGATTTTGGTCTTCTGAAGTGCTTATCTGACTGAAAGAAGCATTTCACTGAACGCAGCTTTGAAAGTTGAGTGGTTTGGTGAAGTTTAGATTTTGGTCTTCTGAAGTGCTTATCTCACTGAAATAAGCACTTCAGTGATCCCAGCATCGAATTTTGAGTGGTTTGGTGAAGTTTAGCTTTTGGTCTTCTGAAGTGCTTATCTCACTGAAATCAGCACTGCAGTGAGTCCAGCATCGAAAGTTGAGTGGTTTTGTGAAGTTGAGTTTTTGGTCTTCTGAAGTGCTTATCTCACTGAAATAAGCACTGCAGTGAGTCCAGCATCGAAAGTTGAGTGGTTTTGTGAAGTTGAGTTTTTGGTCTTCTGAAGTGCTTATCTCACTGAAATAAACACTTCAGTGATCCCAGCATCGAAAGTTGAGTGGTTTGGTGAAGTTTAGATTTTTGTCTTCTGAAGTGCTTATCTCACTGAAATTAGCCTTTGGGAAAATCCTGGATCGAAAGTTGGGTGGTTTGGAGAAGTTGAGATTTTGGACTTCTGATGTGCATATCTGACTGAAAGAAGCATTTCAGTGAAATAAGCATCAAAAGTTGAGTCGTTTAGTGAAGTTTAGATTTTGGCCTTCTGAAGTGCTTTTCTCTCTGAAATAAGCAATTCAGTGGAACCAGCATCAAAAGTTGAGTCGCTTGGTGAGTTTGGGATTTTGGCGTAGTGAAATACTTATCTCACTGATATAAGCACTTCAGTGAACCCAGCATTGAAAGTTGGGTGGTTTGGTGAAGTTTAGATTTTGGTTTTCTGAAGTGCTTATTTTACTGAAATAAGCACTTCAGTGATCCCAGCATTGAAAGTTGGGTGGTTTGGTGAAGTTTAGATTTTGGTCTTCTGAAGTGCTTATCTCACTGAAATAAGCACTTCAGTGAACACAGGATCGAAAGTTGAGTGGTTTGGTGATGTTGAGATTTTGGTCTTCTGAAGTGCTTGTCTCACTGAAATAAGCATTTGGGTAAATCCAGGATCGAAAGTTGGGTGGTTTGGTGAAGTTGTGATTTTGGCCTTCTGATGTGCATATTTGACTGTAAGAAGCATTTCAGTGAAATCAGCATCAAAAGTTGAGTCGTTTAGTGAAGTTTAGATTTTGGCCTTCTGAAGTGCTTATCTCACTGAAATAAGCAATTCAGTGGAACCAGCATTGAAAGTTGGGTGGTTTGGTGAAGTTTAGATTTTGGTCTTCTGAAGTGCTTATCTTACTGAAATAAGCACTTCCGTGAACCCAGCATCGAAATTTGAGTGGTTTGGTGATGTTGAGATTTTGGTCTTCTGAAGTGCTTATCTCACTGAAATAAGCACTTCAGTGAACCCAGCATTGAAAGTTGAGTGGTTTTGAGATATTGAGATTCTGGTCTTCTGAAGTGCTTATCTGACTGAAAGAAGCATTTCAGTGAACCCAGCATTGAACGTTGGGTGGTTTGGTGAAGTTTAGATTTTGGTCTTCTGAAGTGCTTATCTCACTGAAAGAAGCATTTCAGTGAAACCAGAGTCAAAAGTTGAGTCGTTTGGTGAGGTTGGTATTTTGGCATTCTGAAAGGCTTATCTCACTGAAATAAGCACTGCAGTGAGCCCAGCATCGAAAGTTGAGTGGTTTTGTGAAGTTTAGATTTTTGTCTTCTGAAGTGCTTATCTCACTGAAATTAGCCTTTGGGTAAATCCTGGATCGAAAGTTGGGTGGTTTGGAGAAGTTGAGATTTTGGACATCTGATGTGCATGTCTGACTGAAAGGACCATTTCAGTGAAATTAGCATCAAAAGTTGAGTCGTTTAGTGAAGTTTAGATTTTGGCATTCAGAAGTGCTTATCTCACTAAAACTAGCACTGCAGTGAGCCCAGCATCGAAAGTTGAGTGGATTTGTGAAGTTGAGTTTTTGGTCTTCTGAAGTGCTTATCCGACTGAAAGAAGCATTTCAGTGAACCCAGCATTGAAAGTTGGGTGGGTTGGTGAAGTCTAGATTTTGGTCTTTTGAAGTGCTTATCTCACTGAAATAAGCACTTCAGTGATCCCAGCATCGAAATTTGAGTGGTTTGGTGATGTTAAGATTTTGGTCTTCTGAAGTGCTTCTCTCACTGAAATAAGCACTTCAGTGAACCCAGCATCGAAAGTTGAGTGGTTTTGAGATGTTGAGATTTTGGTCTTCTGAAGTGCTTATCTGACTGAAAGAAGCATTTCAGTGAACCCAGCATTGAAAGTTGGGTGGTTTGGTGAAGGTAAGATTTTGGTCTTCTGAAGTGCTTATCTCACTGAAATAAGCACTTCAGTGAACCTAGCATTGAAAGTTGGGTGTTTTGGTGAAGTTTAGATTTTGGTCTTCTGAAGTGCTTATCTCACTGAAATAAGCCTTTTGTTATATCCTGGATCGAAAGTTGGGTGGTTTGGTGAAGTTGAGATTTTGGCTTTCTGATGTGCTTATCTGACTGAAAGAAGCATTTCAGTGAAATCAGCATCAAAAGTTGAGTCGTTTAGTGAAGTTTAGATTTTGGCCTTCTGAAATGCTTATCTCACTGAAGTTAGCAATTCAGTGGAACCCAGCATTGAAAGTTGGGTGGTTTGGTGAAGATTAGATTTTGCTCTTCTGAAGTGCTTATCTCACTGAATTAAGCACTTCAGTGAACGCAGCATTGAAAGTTGGGTGGTTTGGTGAAGTTTAGATTTTGGTCTTCTGAAGTGCTTATCTCACTGAAATAAGCACTTCAGTGATCCCACCATCGAAAGTTGAGTGGTTTGGTGAAGTTTAGAATTTGGTCTTCTGAAGTGCTTATCTCACTGAAATAAGCATTTGTGTAAATCCAATGTCGAAAGTTGGGTGGTTTGGTGAAGTTGAGATTTTGGCCTTCTGATGTGCTTATCTGACTGAAAGAAGCATTTCAGTGAAATCAGCATCAAAAGTTGAGTCGTTTAGTGATGTTTAGATTTTGTCCTTCTGAAGTGCTTATCTCACTGAATTAAGCAATTCAGTGGAACCAGCATCAAAAGTTGTTTCGTTTGGTGAGGTTGGGATTTTGGCGTAGTGAAGTGCTTATCTCAATGAAATAAGCACTTCAGTAAACCCAGCCTCGAAAGTTGAGTGGTTTTGTGATGTTGAGATTTTGGTCTTCTGAAGTGCTTATCTCACTGAAATAAGCACTTCAGTGAACCCAGCATTGAAAGTTGGGTGGTTTGGTGAAGTTTAGATTTTGGTCTTCTGAAGTGCTTATTTCACTGAAATAAGCACTTCAGTGATCCCAGCATCGAAATTTGTGTGGTTTGGTGATGTTGACATTTTGGTCTTCTGAAGTGCTTGTCTCCTGAAATAAGCACTTCAGTGAACCCAGCATTGAAAGTTGGGTGTTTTGGTGAAGTTTAGATTTTGGTCTTCTGAAGTGCTTATCCGACTGAAAGAAGCATTTCAGTGAACCCAGCATTGAAAGTTGGGTGGGTTGGTGAAGTCTAGATTTTGGTCTTTTGAAGTGCTTATCTCACTGAAATAAGCACTTCAGTGATCCCAGCATCGAAATTTGAGTGGTTTGGTGATGTTAAGATTTTGGTCTTCTGAAGTGCTTATCTCACTGAAATAAGCACTTCAGTGAACCCAGCATCGAAAGTTGAGTGGTTTTGAGATGTTGAGATTTTGGTCTTCTGAAGTGCTTATCTGACTGAAAGAAGCATTTCAGTGAACCCAGCATTGAAAGTTGGGTGGTTTGGTGAAGGTAAGATTTTGGTCTTCTGAAGTGCTTATCTCACTGAAATAAGCACTTCAGTGAACCTAGCATTGAAAGTTGGGTGTTTTGGTGATGTTGAGATTTTGGTCTTCTGAAGTGATTTTCTCACTGAAATAAGCTTTTGGGTAATTCCAGGATCGAAAGTTGGGTGGTTTGCTGAAGTTGAGATTTTAGTCTTCTGAAGTGCTTGTCTCACTGAAATAAGCATTTGGGTAAAACCAGGATCGAAAGTTGGGTGTTTTGGTGAAGTTGAGATTTTGGCCTTCTGATGTGCATATCTGACTGAAAGAAGCATTTCAGTGAAGTCAGCATCAAAAGTTGAGTCGTTTAGTGAAGTTTAGATTTTGGCCTTCTGAAGTGCTTATCTCACTGAAATAAGCAATTCAGTGGAACCAGCATCAAAAGTTGAGTCGCTTGGTGAGGTTGGGATTTTGGCGTACTGATGTACTTATCTCACTGAAATAAGCACTTCAGTGAACCCTGCATGGAAAGTTGTGTGGTTTGGTGAAGTTTTGATTTTGGTCTTCTGAAGTGCTTATCTCACTGAAATAAGCACTTCAGTGAACACAGCATCGAAATTTGAGTGGTTTGGTGATGTTGAGATTTTGGTCTTCTGAAGTGCTTATCTGACTGAAAGAAGCATTTCACTGAACGCAGCTTTGAAAGTTGAGTGGTTTGGTGAAGTTTAGATTTTGGTCTTCTGAAGTGCTTATCTCACTGAAATAAGCACTTCAGTGATCCCAGCATCGAATTTTGAGTGGTTTGGTGAAGTTTAGCTTTTGGTCTTCTGAAGTGCTTATCTCACTGAAATCAGCACTGCAGTGAGTCCAGCATCGAAAGTTGAGTGGTTTTGTGAAGTTGAGTTTTTGGTCTTCTGAAGTGCTTATCTCACTGAAATAAGCACTGCAGTGAGTCCAGCATCGAAAGTTGAGTGGTTTTGTGAAGTTGAGTTTTTGGTCTTCTGAAGTGCTTATCTCACTGAAATAAACACTTCAGTGATCCCAGCATCGAAAGTTGAGTGGTTTGGTGAAGTTTAGATTTTTGTCTTCTGAAGTGCTTATCTCACTGAAATTAGCCTTTGGGAAAATCCTGGATCGAAAGTTGGGTGGTTTGGAGAAGTTGAGATTTTGGACTTCTGATGTGCATATCTGACTGAAAGAAGCATTTCAGTGAAATAAGCATCAAAAGTTGAGTCGTTTAGTGAAGTTTAGATTTTGGCCTTCTGAAGTGCTTTTCTCTCTGAAATAAGCAATTCAGTGGAACCAGCATCAAAAGTTGAGTCGCTTGGTGAGTTTGGGATTTTGGCGTAGTGAAATACTTATCTCACTGATATAAGCACTTCAGTGAACCCAGCATTGAAAGTTGGGTGGTTTGGTGAAGTTTAGATTTTGGTTTTCTGAAGTGCTTATTTTACTGAAATAAGCACTTCAGTGATCCCAGCATTGAAAGTTGGGTGGTTTGGTGAAGTTTAGATTTTGGTCTTCTGAAGTGCTTATCTCACTGAAATAAGCACTTCAGTGAACACAGGATCGAAAGTTGAGTGGTTTGGTGATGTTGAGATTTTGGTCTTCTGAAGTGCTTGTCTCACTGAAATAAGCATTTGGGTAAATCCAGGATCGAAAGTTGGGTGGTTTGGTGAAGTTGTGATTTTGGCCTTCTGATGTGCATATTTGACTGTAAGAAGCATTTCAGTGAAATCAGCATCAAAAGTTGAGTCGTTTAGTGAAGTTTAGATTTTGGCCTTCTGAAGTGCTTATCTCACTGAAATAAGCAATTCAGTGGAACCAGCATTGAAAGTTGGGTGGTTTGGTGAAGTTTAGATTTTGGTCTTCTGAAGTGCTTATCTTACTGAAATAAGCACTTCCGTGAACCCAGCATCGAAATTTGAGTGGTTTGGTGATGTTGAGATTTTGGTCTTCTGAAGTGCTTATCTCACTGAAATAAGCACTTCAGTGAACCCAGCATTGAAAGTTGAGTGGTTTTGAGATATTGAGATTCTGGTCTTCTGAAGTGCTTATCTGACTGAAAGAAGCATTTCAGTGAACCCAGCATTGAACGTTGGGTGGTTTGGTGAAGTTTAGATTTTGGTCTTCTGAAGTGCTTATCTCACTGAAAGAAGCATTTCAGTGAAACCAGAGTCAAAAGTTGAGTCGTTTGGTGAGGTTGGTATTTTGGCATTCTGAAAGGCTTATCTCACTGAAATAAGCACTGCAGTGAGCCCAGCATCGAAAGTTGAGTGGTTTTGTGAAGTTTAGATTTTTGTCTTCTGAAGTGCTTATCTCACTGAAATTAGCCTTTGGGTAAATCCTGGATCGAAAGTTGGGTGGTTTGGAGAAGTTGAGATTTTGGACATCTGATGTGCATGTCTGACTGAAAGGACCATTTCAGTGAAATTAGCATCAAAAGTTGAGTCGTTTAGTGAAGTTTAGATTTTGGCATTCAGAAGTGCTTATCTCACTAAAACTAGCACTGCAGTGAGCCCAGCATCGAAAGTTGAGTGGATTTGTGAAGTTGAGTTTTTGGTCTTCTGAAGTGCTTATCCGACTGAAAGAAGCATTTCAGTGAACCCAGCATTGAAAGTTGGGTGGGTTGGTGAAGTCTAGATTTTGGTCTTTTGAAGTGCTTATCTCACTGAAATAAGCACTTCAGTGATCCCAGCATCGAAATTTGAGTGGTTTGGTGATGTTAAGATTTTGGTCTTCTGAAGTGCTTCTCTCACTGAAATAAGCACTTCAGTGAACCCAGCATCGAAAGTTGAGTGGTTTTGAGATGTTGAGATTTTGGTCTTCTGAAGTGCTTATCTGACTGAAAGAAGCATTTCAGTGAACCCAGCATTGAAAGTTGGGTGGTTTGGTGAAGTTTAGATTTTGGTCTTCTGAAGTGCTTATCTCACTGAAATAAGCACTTCAGTGAACCTAGCATTGAAAGTTGGGTGTTTTGGTGAAGTTTAGATTTTGGTCTTCTGAAGTGCTTATCTCACTGAAATAAGCCTTTTGTTATATCCTGGATCGAAAGTTGGGTGGTTTGGTGAAGTTGAGATTTTGGCTTTCTGATGTGCTTATCTGACTGAAAGAAGCATTTCAGTGAAATCAGCATCAAAAGTTGAGTCGTTTAGTGAAGTTTAGATTTTGGCCTTCTGAAATGCTTATCTCACTGAAGTTAGCAATTCAGTGGAACCCAGCATTGAAAGTTGGGTGGTTTGGTGAAGATTAGATTTTGCTCTTCTGAAGTGCTTATCTCACTGAATTAAGCACTTCAGTGAACGCAGCATTGAAAGTTGGGTGGTTTGGTGAAGTTTAGATTTTGGTCTTCTGAAGTGCTTATCTCACTGAAATAAGCACTTCAGTGATCCCACCATCGAAAGTTGAGTGGTTTGGTGAAGTTTAGAATTTGGTCTTCTGAAGTGCTTATCTCACTGAAATAAGCATTTGTGTAAATCCAATGTCGAAAGTTGGGTGGTTTGGTGAAGTTGAGATTTTGGCCTTCTGATGTGCTTATCTGACTGAAAGAAGCATTTCAGTGAAATCAGCATCAAAAGTTGAGTCGTTTAGTGATGTTTAGATTTTGTCCTTCTGAAGTGCTTATCTCACTGAATTAAGCAATTCAGTGGAACCAGCATCAAAAGTTGTTTCGTTTGGTGAGGTTGGGATTTTGGCGTAGTGAAGTGCTTATCTCAATGAAATAAGCACTTCAGTAAACCCAGCCTCGAAAGTTGAGTGGTTTTGTGATGTTGAGATTTTGGTCTTCTGAAGTGCTTATCTCACTGAAATAAGCACTTCAGTGAACCCAGCATTGAAAGTTGGGTGGTTTGGTGAAGTTTAGATTTTGGTCTTCTGAAGTGCTTATTTCACTGAAATAAGCACTTCAGTGATCCCAGCATCGAAATTTGTGTGGTTTGGTGATGTTGACATTTTGGTCTTCTGAAGTGCTTGTCTCCTGAAATAAGCACTTCAGTGAACCCAGCATTGAAAGTTGGGTGTTTTGGTGAAGTTTAGATTTTGGTCTTCTGAAGTGCTTATCTCACTGAAATAAGCAATTCAGTGGAACCAGCATTGAAAGTTGTGTGGTATGGTGAAGCTTAGATTTTGGTCTTCTGAAGTGCTTATCTCACTGAAATAAGCACTTCAGTGAACCCAGCATCGAAATTTGTGTGGTTTGGTGATGTTGAGATTTTGGTCTTCTGAAGTGTTTATCTCACTGAAATAAGCACTTCAGTGAAGCCAGCATTGAAAGATGAGTGGATTTGAGATGTTGAGATTTTAGTCTTCTGAAGTCCTTATCTGACTGAAAGAAGCATTTCAGTGATCCCAGCATGGAAAGTTGGGTGGTTTGCTGAAGTTTAGATTTTGGTCTTCTGAAGTGCTTATCTCACTGAAAGAAACATTTCAGTGAAACCAGAGTCAAAAGTTGAGTCGTTTGGTGAGGTTGGGATTTTGGCATTCTGAAGTGCTTATTTCACTGAAATAAGCACTTCAGTGAACCCAGCAATGAAAGTTGAGTGGTTTGGTGACGTTTAGATTTTGGTCTTCTGAAGTGCTTATCTCACTGAAATAAGCACTTCAGTGAACCCAGCATTGAAAGTTGGGTGGTTTGGTGACGTTTAGATTTTGGTCTTCTGAAGTGCTTATTTCACTGAAATAAGAACTTCAGTGAACCCAGCATTGAAAGTTGGGTGGTTTGGTGAAGTTTAGATTTTGGTCTTCTGAAGTGCTTATTTCACTGAAATAAGCACTTCAGTGAACCCAGCATTGAAAGTTGGGTGGTTTGGTGAAGTTTAGATTTTGGTCTTCTGAAGTGCTTATCTCACTGAAATAAGCACTTCAGTGAACCCAGCATTGAAAGTTGGGTGGTTTGGTGAAGTTTAGATTTTGGTCTTCTGAAGTGCTTATTTCACTGAAATAAGCACTTCAGTGATCCCAGCATTGAAAGTTGGGTCGTTTGGTGAAGTTGAGATTTTGGCCTTCTGATGTGCATATCTGACTGAAAGAAGCATTTCAGTGAAATCAGCATCAAAAGTTGTGTCGTTTAGTGAAGTTAAGATTTTGGCCTTCTGAAGTGCTTATCTCACTGAAATAAGCAATTCAGTGATCCCAGCATTGAAAGTTGTGTGGTTTGGTGAAGTTTAGATTTTGGTCTTCTGAAGTGTTTCTCTCACTGAAATAAGCACTTCAGTGAACCCAGCATTGAAAGTTGAGTGGTTTTGAGATGTTGAGATTTTGGTCTTCTGAAGTGCTTATCTGACTGAAAGAAGCATTTCAGTGAACCCAGCTTTGAAAGTTGGGTGGTTTGGTGAAGTTGAGATTTTGGTCTTCTGAAGTGCTTATCTCACTGAAAGAAGCATTTCAGTGAAACCAGCATCGAAATTTGTGTGGTTTGGTGATGTTGAGATTTTGGTCTTCTGCAGTGCTTATCTCACTGAAATAAGCACTTCAGTGAACCCAGCATCGAAATTTGTGTGGTTTGGTGATGTTGACATTTTGGTCTTCTGAAGTGCTTATCTGACTGAAAGAATTATTTCAGTGAACCCAGCATGGAAAGTTGGTTGGTTTGGTGAAGTTTAGATTTTGGTCTTCTGAAGTGCTCATCTGACTGAAAGAAGCATTTCAGTGAACCCAGCATTGAAAGTTGGGTGGTTTGGTGAAGTTAAGATTTTGGTCTTCTGAAGTGCTTATCTCACTGAAATAAGCACTTCAGTGAACCCAGCATTGAAAGTTGGGTGTTTTGGTGAAGTTTAGATTTTGGTCTTCTGAAGTGCTTATCACACTGAAATAAGCCTTTTGTTATATCCTGGATCGAAAGTTGGGTGGTTTGGTGAAGTTGAGGTTTTGGTCTTCTGAAGTGCTTGTCTCACTGAAATAAGCATTTGTGTAAATGCAGGATCGAAAGTTGGGTGGTTTGGTGAAGTTGAGATTTTGGCCTTCTGATGTGCATATCTGACTGAAAGAAGCATTTCAGTGAAATCAGCATCAAAAGTTGAGTCGTTTAGTCAAGTTTAGATTTTGGCCTTCTGAAGTGCTTATCTCACTGAAATAAGCAATTCAGTGATCCCAGCATTGAAAGTTGTGTGGTTTGGTGAAGTTTAGATTTTGGTCTTCTGAAGTGCTTATCTCACTGAAATAAGCACTTCAGTGAACCCAGCATCGAAATTTGTGTGGTTTGGTGAAGTTTTGATTTTGGTCTTCTGAAGTGCTTATCTCACTGAAATAAGCACTTCAGTGAACCCAGCATTGAAAGTTGGGTGGTTTGGTGAAGTTTAGATTTTGGTCTTCTGAAGTGCTTATTTCACTGAAATAAGCACTTCAGTGAACACAGGATCGAAAGTTGAGTGGTTAGGTGATGTTGAGATTTTGGTCTTCTGAAGTGCTTATCTCACTGAAATCAGCACTGCAGTGAGTCCAGCATCGAAAGTTGAGTGGTTTTGTGAAGTTGAGTTTTTGGACTTCTGATGTGCATATCTGACTGAAAGAAGCATTTCAGTGAAATCAGCATCAAAAGTTGAGTCGTTTTGTGACGTTGGGATTTTTGCGCAGTGAAGTGCTTATCTCACTGAAATAAGCACTTCAGTGAAGCCAGCATTGAAAGATGAGTGGATTTGAGATGTTGAGATTTTGGTCTTCTGAAGTGCTTATCTGACTGAAAGAAGCATTTCAGTGATCCCAGCATGGAAAGTTGGGTGGTTTGCTGAAGTTTAGATTTTGGTCTTCTGAAGTGCTTATCTCACTGAAAGAAACATTTCAGTGAAACCAGAGTCAAAAGTTGAGTCGTTTGGTGAGGTTGGGATTTTGGCATTCTGAAGTGCTTATTTCACTGAAATAAGCACTTCAGTGAACCCAGCAATGAAAGTTGAGTGGTTTGGTGACGTTTAGATTTTGGTCTTCTGAAGTGCTTATCTCACTGAAATAAGCACTTTTGTGAACCCAGCATTGAAAGTTGGGTGGTTTGGTGACGTTTAGATTTTGGTCTTCTGAAGTGCTTATTTCACTGAAATAAGAACTTCAGTGAACCCAGCATTGAAAGTTGGGTGGTTTGGTGAAGTTTAGATTTTGGTCTTCTGAAGTGCTTATTTCACTGAAATAAGCACTTCAGTGAACGCAGCATTGAAAGTTGGGTGGTTTGGTGAAGTTTAGATTTTGGTCTTCTGAAGTGCTTATCTCACTGAAATAAGCACTTCAGTGAACCCAGCATTGAAAGTTGGGTGGTTTGGTGAAGTTTAGATTTTGGTCTTCTGAAGTGCTTATTTCACTGAAATAAGCACTTCAGTGATCCCAGCATTGAAAGTTGGGTGGTTTGGTGAAGTTGAGATTTTGGCCTTCTGATGTGCATATCTGACTGAAAGAAGCATTTCAGTGAAATCAGCATCAAAAGTTGTGTCGTTTAGTGAAGTTAAGATTTTGGCCTTCTGAAGTGCTTATCTCACTGAAATAAGCAATTCAGTGATCCCAGCATTGAAAGTTGTGTGGTTTGGTGAAGTTTAGATTTTGGTCTTCTGAAGTGTTTCTCTCACTGAAATAAGCACTTCAGTGAAGCCAGCATTGAAAGATGAGTGGTTTTGAGATGTTGAGATTTTGGTCTTCTGAAGTGCTTATCTGACTGAAAGAAGCATTTCAGTGAAACCAGCTTTGAAAGTTGGGTGGTTTGGTGAAGTTGAGATTTTGGTCTTCTGAAGTGCTTATCTCACTGAAAGAAGCATTTCAGTGAAACCAGCATCGAAATTTGTGTGGTTTGGTGATGTTGAGATTTTGGTCTTCTGCAGTGCTTATCTCACTGAAATAAGCACTTCAGTGAACCCAGCATCGAAATTTGTGTGGTTTGGTGATGTTGACATTTTGGTCTTCTGAAGTGCTTATCTGACTGAAAGAAGCATTTCAGTGAACCCAGCATGGAAAGTTGGTTGGTTTGGTGAAGTTTAGATTTTGGTCTTCTGAAGTGCTCATCTGACTGAAAGAAGCATTTCAGTGAACCCAGCATTGAAAGTTGGGTGGTTTGGTGAAGTTAAGATTTTGGTCTTCTGAAGTGCTTATCTCACTGAAATAAGCACTTCAGTGAACCCAGCATTGAAAGTTGGGTGTTTTGGTGAAGTTTAGATTTTGGTCTTCTGAAGTGCTTATCTCACTGAAATAAGCCTTTTGTTATATCCTGAATCGAAAGTTGGGTGGTTTGGTGAAGTTGAGGTTTTGGTCTTCTGAAGTGCTTGTCTCACTGAAATAAGCATTTGTGTAAATCCAGGATCGAAAGTTGGGTGTTTTGGTGAAGTTTAGATTTTGGTCTTCTGAAGTGCTTATCTCACTGAAATAAGCCTTTTGTTATATCCTGGATCGAAAGTTGGGTGGTTTGGTGAAGTTGAGATTTTGGCTTTCTGATGTGCTTATCTGACTGAAAGAAGCATTTCAGTGAAATCAGCATCAAAAGTTGAGTCGTTTAGTGAAGTTTAGATTTTGGCCTTCTGAAGTGCTTATCTCACTGAAGTTAGCAATTCAGTGGAACCCAGCATTGAAAGTTGGGTGGTTTGGTGAAGATTAGATTTTGCTCTTCTGAAGTGCTTATCTCACTGAAAGAAGCATTTCAGTGAAATCAGCATTGAAAGTTGGGTGGTTTGGTGAAGTTTAGATTTTGGTCTTCTGAAGTGCTTATCTCACTGAAATAAGCACTTCAGTGATCCCACCATCGAAAGTTGAGTGGTTTGGTGAAGTTTAGAATTTGGTCTTCTGAAGTGCTTATCTCACTGAAATAAGCATTTGTGTAAATCCAATGTCGAAAGTTGGGTGGTTTGGTGAAGTTGAGATTTTGGCCTTCTGATGTGCTTATCTGACTGAAAGAAGCATTTCAGTGAAATCAGCATCAAAAGTTGAGTCGTTTAGTGATGTTTAGATTTTGTCCTTCTGAAGTGCTTATCTCACTGAATTAAGCAATTCAGTGGAACCAGCATCAAAAGTTGTTTCGTTTGGTGAGGTTGGGATTTTGGCGTAGTGAAGTGCTTATCTCAATGAAATAAGCACTTCAGTAAACCCAGCCTCGAAAGTTGAGTGGTTTTGTGATGTTGAGATTTTGGTCTTCTGAAGTGCTTATCTCACTGAAATAAGCACTTCAGTGAACCCAGCATTGAAAGTTGGGTGGTTTGGTGAAGTTTAGATTTTGGTCTTCTGAAGTGCTTATTTCACTGAAATAAGCACTTCAGTGATCCCAATATTGAAAGTTGGGTGGTTTGGTGAAGTTTAGATTTTGGTCTTCTGAAGTGCTTGTCTCCTGAAATAAGCACTTCAGTGAACCCAGCATTGAAAGTTGGGTGTTTTGGTGAAGTTTAGATTTTGGTCTTCTGAAGTGCTTATCTCACTGAAATAAGCAATTCAGTGGAACCAGCATTGAAAGTTGTGTGGTATGGTGAAGCTTAGATTTTGGTCTTCTGAAGTGCTTATCTCACTGAAATAAGCACTTCAGTGAACCCAGCATCGAAATTTGTGTGGTTTGGTGATGTTGAGATTTTGGTCTTCTGAAGTGTTTATCTCACTGAAATAAGCACTTCAGTGAAGCCAGCATTGAAAGATGAGTGGATTTGAGATGTTGAGATTTTGGTCTTCTGAAGTGCTTATCTGACTGAAAGAAGCATTTCAGTGATCCCAGCATGGAAAGTTGGGTGGTTTGCTGAAGTTTAGATTTTGGTCTTCTGAAGTGCTTATCTCACTGAAAGAAACATTTCAGTGAAACCAGAGTCAAAAGTTGAGTCGTTTGGTGAGGTTGGGATTTTGGCATTCTGAAGTGCTTATTTCACTGAAATAAGCACTTCAGTGAACCCAGCAATGAAAGTTGAGTGGTTTGGTGACGTTTAGATTTAGGTCTTCTGAAGTGCTTATCTCACTGAAATAAGCACTTCAGTGATCCCAGCATTGAAAGTTGGGTGGTTTGGTGAAGTTTAGATTTTGGTCTTCTGAAGTGCTTGTCTCCTGAAATAAGCACTTCAGTGAACCCAGCATTGAAAGTTGGGTGGTTTGGTGACGTTTAGATTTTGGTCTTCTGAAGTGCTTATTTCACTGAAATAAGAACTTCAGTGAACCCAGCATTGAAAGTTGGGTGGTTTGGTGAAGTTTAGATTTTGGTCTTCTGAAGTGCTTATTCCACTGAAATAAGCACTTCAGTGAACCCAGCATTGAAAGTTGGGTGGTTTGGTGAAGTTTAGATTTTGGTCTTCTGAAGTGCTTATCTCACTGAAATAAGCACTTCAGTGAACCCAGCATTGAAAGTTGGGTGGTTTGGTGAAGTTTAGATTTTGGTCTTCTGAAGTGCTTATTTCACTGAAATAAGCACTTCAGTGATCCCAGCATTGAAAGTTGGGTCGTTTGGTGAAGTTGAGATTTTGGCCTTCTGATGTGCATATCTGACTGAAAGAAGCATTTCAGTGAAATCAGCATCAAAAGTTGTGTCGTTTAGTGAAGTTAAGATTTTGGCCTTCTGAAGTGCTTATCTCACTGAAATAAGCAATTCAGTGATCCCAGCATTGAAAGTTGTGTGGTTTGGTGAAGTTTAGATTTTGGTCTTCTGAAGTGTTTCTCTCACTGAAATAAGCACTTCAGTGAACCCAGCATTGAAAGATGAGTGGTTTTGAGATGTTGAGATTTTGGTCTTCTGAAGTGCTTATCTGACTGAAAGAAGCATTTCAGTGAACCCAGCTTTGAAAGTTGGGTGGTTTGGTGAAGTTGAGATTTTGGTCTTCTGAAGTGCTTATCTCACTGAAAGAAGCATTTCAGTGAAACCAGCATCGAAATTTGTGTGGTTTGGTGATGTTGAGATTTTGGTCTTCTGCAGTGCTTATCTCACTGAAATAAGCACTTCAGTGAACCCAGCATCGAAATTTGTGTGGTTTGGTGAAGTTTTGATTTTGGTCTTCTGAAGTGCTTATCTCGCTGAAATAAGCACTTCAGTGAACCCAGCATTGAAAGTTGGGTGGTTTGGTGAAGTTTAGATTTTGGTCTTCTGAAGTGCTTATTTCACTGAAATAAGCACTTCAGTGAACACAGGATCGAAAGTTGAGTGGTTAGGTGATGTTGAGATTTTGGTCTTCTGAAGTGCTTATCTCACTGAAATCAGCACTGCAGTGAGTCCAGCATCGAAAGTTGAGTGGTTTTGTGAAGTTGAGTTTTTGGACTTCTGATGTGCATATCTGACTGAAAGAAGCATTTCAGTGAAATCAGCATCAAAAGTTGAGTCGTTTTGTGACGTTGGGATTTTTGCGCAGTGAAGTGCTTATCTCACTGAAATAAGCACTTCAGTGAAGCCAGCATTGAAAGATGAGTGGATTTGAGATGTTGAGATTTTGGTCTTCTGAAGTGCTTATCTGACTGAAAGAAGCACTTCAGTGAACCCAGCATTGAAAGTTGGGTGGTTTGGTGAAGTTTAGATTTTGGTCTTCTGAAGTGCTTATTTCACTGAAATAAGCACTTCAGTGATCCCAGCATTGAAAGTTGGGTGGTTTGGTGAAGTTTAGATTTTGGTCTTCTGAAGTGCTTGTCTCCTGAAATAAGCACTTCAGTGAAGCCAGCATTGAAAGATGAGTGGATTTGAGATGTTGAGATTTTGGTCTTCTGAAGTGCTTATCTGACTGAAAGAAGCATTTCAGTGATCCCAGCATGGAAAGTTGGGTGGTTTGCTGAAGTTTAGATTTTGGTCTTCTGAAGTGCTTATCTCACTGAAAGAAACATTTCAGTGAAACCAGAGTCAAAAGTTGAGTCGTTTGGTGAGGTTGGGATTTTGGCATTCTGAAGTGCTTATTTCACTGAAATAAGCACTTCAGTGAACCCAGCAATGAAAGTTGAGTGGTTTGGTGACGTTTAGATTTTGGTCTTCTGAAGTGCTTATCTCACTGAAATAAGCACTTCAGTGAACCCAGCATTGAAAGTTGGGTGGTTTGGTGACGTTTAGATTTTGGTCTTCTGAAGTGCTTATTTCACTGAAATAAGAACTTCAGTGAACCCAGCATTGAAAGTTGGGTGGTTTGGTGAAGTTTAGATTTTGGTCTTCTGAAGTGCTTATCTCACTGAAATAAGCACTTCAGTGAACCCAGCATTGAAAGTTGGGTGGTTTGGTGAAGTTTAGATTTTGGTCTTCTGAAGTGCTTATCTCACTGAAATAAGCACTTCAGTGAACCCAGCATTGAAAGTTGGGTGGTTTGGTGAAGTTTAGATTTTGGTCTTCTGAAGTGCTTATTTCACTGAAATAAGCACTTCAGTGATCCCAGCATTGAAAGTTGGGTGGTTTGGTGAAGTTGAGATTTTGGCCTTCTGATGTGCATATCTGACTGAAAGAAGCATTTCAGTGAAATCAGCATCAAAAGTTGTGTCGTTTAGTGAAGTTAAGATTTTGGCCTTCTGAAGTGCTTATCTCACTGAAATAAGCAATTCAGTGATCCCAGCATTGAAAGTTGTGTGGTTTGGTGAAGTTTAGATTTTGGTCTTCTGAAGTGTTTCTCTCACTGAAATAAGCACTTCAGTGAAGCCAGCATTGAAAGATGAGTGGTTTTGAGATGTTGAGATTTTGGTCTTCTGAAGTGCTTATCTGACTGAAAGAAGCATTTCAGTGAAACCAGCTTTGAAAGTTGGGTGGTTTGGTGAAGTTGAGATTTTGGTCTTCTGAAGTGCTTATCTCACTGAAATAAGCACTTCAGTGAACCCAGCATCGAAATTTGTGTGGTTTGGTGATGTTGAGATTTTGGTCTTCTGAAGTGCTTATCTCACTGAAATAAGCACTTCAGTGAACCCAGCATTGAAAGTTGGGTGTTTTGGTGAAGTTTAGATTTTGGTCTTCTGAAGTGCTTATCTCACTGAAATAAGCCTTTTGTTATATCCTGGATCGAAAGTTGGGTGGTTTGGTGAAGTTGAGGTTTTGGTCTTCTGAAGTGCTTGTCTCACTGAAATAAGCATTTGTGTAAATCCAGGATCGAAAGTTGGGTGTTTTGGTGAAGTTTAGATTTTGGTCTTCTGAAGTGCTTATCTCACTGAAATAAGCCTTTTGTTATATCCTGGATCGAAAGTTGGGTGGTTTGGTGAAGTTGAGATTTTGGCCTTCTGATGTGCTTATCTGACTGAAAGAAGCATTTCAGTGAAATCAGCATCAAAAGTTGAGTCGTTTGGTGAGGTTGATATTTTGGCATTCTGAAGTGCTTATCTCACTGAAATAAGCACTTCAGTTAACCCAGCATTGAAAGTTGGGTGGTTTGGTGAAGTTTAGATTTTGGTCTTCTGAAGTGCTTATTTCACTGAAATAAGCACTTCAGTGATCCCAGCATTGAAAGTTGGGTGGTTTGGTGAAGTTTAGATTTTGGTCTTCTGAAGTGCTTGTCTCCTGAAATAAGCACTTCAGTGAACCCAGCATTGAAAGTTGGGTGTTTTGGTGAAGTTTAGATTTTGGTCTTCTGAAGTGCTTATCTCACTGAAATAAGCAATTCAGTGGAACCAGCATTGAAAGTTGTGTGGTATGGTGAAGCTTAGATTTTGGTCTTCTGAAGTGCTTATCTCACTGAAATAAGCACTTCAGTGAACCCAGCATCGAAATTTGTGTGGTTTGGTGATGTTGAGATTTTGGTCTTCTGAAGTGTTTATCTCACTGAAATAAGCACTTCAGTGAAGCCAGCATTGAAAGATGAGTGGATTTGAGATGTTGAGATTTTGGTCTTCTGAAGTGCTTATCTGACTGAAAGAAGCATTTCAGTGATCCCAGCATGGAAAGTTGGGTGGTTTGCTGAAGTTTAGATTTTGGTCTTCTGAAGTGCTTATCTCACTGAAAGAAACATTTCAGTGAAACCAGAGTCAAAAGTTGAGTCGTTTGGTGAGGTTGGGATTTTGGCATTCTGAAGTGCTTATTTCACTGAAATAAGCACTTCAGTGAACCCAGCAATGAAAGTTGAGTGGTTTGGTGACGTTTAGATTTTGGTCTTCTGAAGTGCTTATCTCACTGAAATAAGCACTTCAGTGAACCCAGCATTGAAAGTTGGGTGGTTTGGTGACGTTTAGATTTTGGTCTTCTGAAGTGCTTATTTCACTGAAATAAGAACTTCAGTGAACCCAGCATTGAAAGTTGGGTGGTTTGGTGAAGTTTAGATTTTGGTCTTCTGAAGTGCTTATTTCACTGAAATAAGCACTTCAGTGAACCCAGCATTGAAAGTTGGGTGGTTTGGTGAAGTTTAGATTTTGGTCTTCTGAAGTGCTTATCTCACTGAAATAAGCACTTCAGTGAACCCAGCATTGAAAGTTGGGTGGTTTGGTGAAGTTTAGATTTTGGTCTTCTGAAGTGCTTATTTCACTGAAATAAGCACTTCAGTGATCCCAGCATTGAAAGTTGGGTCGTTTGGTGAAGTTGAGATTTTGGCCTTCTGATGTGCATATCTGACTGAAAGAAGCATTTCAGTGAAATCAGCATCAAAAGTTGTGTCGTTTAGTGAAGTTAAGATTTTGGCCTTCTGAAGTGCTTATCTCACTGAAATAAGCAATTCAGTGATCCCAGCATTGAAAGTTGTGTGGTTTGGTGAAGTTTAGATTTTGGTCTTCTGAAGTGTTTCTCTCACTGAAATAAGCCTTTTGTTATATCCTGGATCGAAAGTTGGGTGGTTTGGTGAAGTTGAGGTTTTGGTCTTCTGAAGTGCTTGTCTCACTGAAATAAGCATTTGTGTAAATGCAGGATCGAAAGTTGGGTGGTTTGGTGAAGTTGAGATTTTGGCCTTCTGATGTGCATATCTGACTGAAAGAAGCATTTCAGTGAAATCAGCATCAAAAGTTGAGTCGTTTAGTGAAGTTTAGATTTTGGCCTTCTGAAGTGCTTATCTCACTGAAATAAGCAATTCAGTGATCCCAGCATTGAAAGTTGTGTGGTTTGGTGAAGTTTAGATTTTGGTCTTCTGAAGTGCTTATCTCACTGAAATAAGCACTTCAGTGAACCCAGCATCGAAATTTGTGTGGTTTGGTGAAGTTTTGATTTTGGTCTTCTGAAGTGCTTATCTCACTGAAATAAGCACTTCAGTGAACCCAGCATTGAAAGTTGGGTGGTTTGGTGAAGTTTAGATTTTGGTCTTCTGAAGTGCTTATTTCACTGAAATAAGCACTTCAGTGAACACAGGATCGAAAGTTGAGTGGTTAGGTGATGTTGAGATTTTGGTCTTCTGAAGTGCTTATCTCACTGAAATCAGCACTGCAGTGAGTCCAGCATCGAAAGTTGAGTGGTTTTGTGAAGTTGAGTTTTTGGACTTCTGATGTGCATATCTGACTGAAAGAAGCATTTCAGTGAAATCAGCATCAAAAGTTGAGTCGTTTTGTGACGTTGGGATTTTTGCGCAGTGAAGTGCTTATCTCACTGAAATAAGCACTTCAGTGAAGCCAGCATTGAAAGATGAGTGGATTTGAGATGTTGAGATTTTGGTCTTCTGAAGTGCTTATCTGACTGAAAGAAGCATTTCAGTGATCCCAGCATGGAAAGTTGGGTGGTTTGCTGAAGTTTAGATTTTGGTCTTCTGAAGTGCTTATCTCACTGAAAGAAACATTTCAGTGAAACCAGAGTCAAAAGTTGAGTCGTTTGGTGAGGTTGGGATTTTGGCATTCTGAAGTGCTTATTTCACTGAAATAAGCACTTCAGTGAACCCAGCAATGAAAGTTGAGTGGTTTGGTGACGTTTAGATTTTGGTCTTCTGAAGTGCTTATCTCACTGAAATAAGCACTTTTGTGAACCCAGCATTGAAAGTTGGGTGGTTTGGTGACGTTTAGATTTTGGTCTTCTGAAGTGCTTATTTCACTGAAATAAGAACTTCAGTGAACCCAGCATTGAAAGTTGGGTGGTTTGGTGAAGTTTAGATTTTCGTCTTCTGAAGTGCTTATTTCACTGAAATAAGCACTTCAGTGAACCCAGCATTGAAAGTTGGGTGGTTTGGTGAAGTTTAGATTTTGGTCTTCTGAAGTGCTTATCTCACTGAAATAAGCACTTCAGTGAACCCAGCATTGAAAGTTGGGTGGTTTGGTGAAGTTTAGATTTTGGTCTTCTGAAGTGCTTATTTCACTGAAATAAGCACTTCAGTGATCCCAGCATTGAAAGTTGGGTGGTTTGGTGAAGTTGAGATTTTGGCCTTCTGATGTGCATATCTGACTGAAAGAAGCATTTCAGTGAAATCAGCATCAAAAGTTGTGTCGTTTAGTGAAGTTAAGATTTTGGCCTTCTGAAGTGCTTATCTCACTGAAATAAGCAATTCAGTGATCCCAGCATTGAAAGTTGTGTGGTTTGGTGAAGTTTAGATTTTGGTCTTCTGAAGTGTTTCTCTCACTGAAATAAGCACTTCAGTGAAGCCAGCATTGAAAGATGAGTGGTTTTGAGATGTTGAGATTTTGGTCTTCTGAAGTGCTTATCTGACTGAAAGAAGCATTTCAGTGAAACCAGCTTTGAAAGTTGGGTGGTTTGGTGAAGTTGAGATTTTGGTCTTCTGAAGTGCTTATCTCACTGAAAGAAGCATTTCAGTGAAACCAGCATCGAAATTTGTGTGGTTTGGTGATGTTGAGATTTTGGTCTTCTGCAGTGCTTATCTCACTGAAATAAGCACTTCAGTGAACCCAGCATCGAAATTTGTGTGGTTTGGTGATGTTGACATTTTGGTCTTCTGAAGTGCTTATCTGACTGAAAGAAGCATTTCAGTGAACCCAGCATGGAAAGTTGGTTGGTTTGGTGAAGTTTAGATTTTGGTCTTCTGAAGTGCTCATCTGACTGAAAGAAGCATTTCAGTGAACCCAGCATTGAAAGTTGGGTGGTTTGGTGAAGTTAAGATTTTGGTCTTCTGAAGTGCTTATCTCACTGAAATAAGCACTTCAGTGAACCCAGCATTGAAAGTTGGGTGTTTTGGTGAAGTTTAGATTTTGGTCTTCTGAAGTGCTTATCTCACTGAAATAAGCCTTTTGTTATATCCTGGATCGAAAGTTGGGTGGTTTGGTGAAGTTTAGGTTTTGGTCTTCTGAAGTGCTTGTCTCACTGAAATAAGCATTTGTGTAAATCCAGGATCGAAAGTTGGGTGTTTTGGTGAAGTTTAGATTTTGGCCTTCTGAAGTGCTTATCTCACTGAAATAAGCCTTTTGTTATATCCTGGATCGAAAGTTGGGTGGTTTGGTGAAGTTGAGATTTTGGCTTTCTGATGTGCTTATCTGACTGAAAGAAGCATTTCAGTGAAATCAGCATCAAAAGTTGAGTCGTTTAGTGAAGTTTAGATTTTGGCCTTCTGAAGTGCTTATCTCACTGAAGTTAGCAATTCAGTGGAACCCAGCATTGAAAGTTGGGTGGTTTGGTGAAGATTAGATTTTGCTCTTCTGAAGTGCTTATCTCACTGAAAGAAGCATTTCAGTGAAATCAGCATTGAAAGTTGGGTGGTTTGGTGAAGTTTAGATTTTGGTCTTCTGAAGTGCTTATCTCACTGAAATAAGCACTTCAGTGATCCCACCATCGAAAGTTGAGTGGTTTGGTGAAGTTTAGAATTTGGTCTTCTGAAGTGCTTATCTCACTGAAATAAGCATTTGTGTAAATCCAATGTCGAAAGTTGGGTGGTTTGGTGAAGTTGAGATTTTGGCCTTCTGATGTGCTTATCTGACTGAACGAAGCATTTCAGTGAAATCAGCATCAAAAGTTGAGTCGTTTAGTGATGTTTAGATTTTGTCCTTCTGAAGTGCTTATCTCACTGAATTAAGCAATTCAGTGGAACCAGCATCAAAAGTTGTTTCGTTTGGTGAGGTTGGGATTTTGGCGTAGTGAAGTGCTTATCTCAATGAAATAAGCACTTCAGTAAACCCAGCCTCGAAAGTTGAGTGGTTTTGTGATGTTGAGATTTTGGTCTTCTGAAGTGCTTATCTCACTGAAATAAGCACTTCAGTGAACCCAGCATTGAAAGTTGGGTGGTTTGGTGAAGTTTAGATTTTGGTCTTCTGAAGTGCTTATTTCACTGAAATAAGCACTTCACTGATCCCAGCATTGAAAGTTGGGTGGTTTGGTGAAGTTTAGATTTTGGTCTTCTGAAGTGCTTGTCTCCTGAAATAAGCACTTCAGTGAACCCAGCATTGAAAGTTGGGTGTTTTGGTGAAGTTTAGATTTTGGTCTTCTGAAGTGCTTATCTCACTGAAATAAGCAATTCAGTGGAACCAGCATTGAAAGTTGTGTGGTATGGTGAAGCTTAGATTTTGGTCTTCTGAAGTGCTTATCTCACTGAAATAAGCACTTCAGTGAACCCAGCATCGAAATTTGTGTGGTTTGGTGATGTTGAGATTTTGGTCTTCTGAAGTGTTTATCTCACTGAAATAAGCACTTCAGTGAAGCCAGCATTGAAAGATGAGTGGATTTGAGATGTTGAGATTTTGGTCTTCTGAAGTGCTTATCTGACTGAAAGAAGCATTTCAGTGATCCCAGCATGGAAAGTTGGGTGGTTTGCTGAAGTTTAGATTTTGGTCTTCTGAAGTGCTTATCTCACTGAAAGAAACATTTCAGTGAAACCAGAGTCAAAAGTTGAGTCGTTTGGTGAGGTTGGGATTTTGGCATTCTGAAGTGCTTATTTCACTGAAATAAGCACTTCAGTGAACCCAGCAATGAAAGTTGAGTGGTTTGGTGACGTTTAGATTTAGGTCTTCTGAAGTGCTTATCTCACTGAAATAAGCACTTCAGTGAACCCAGCATTGAAAGTTGGGTGGTTTGGTGACGTTTAGATTTTGGTCTTCTGAAGTGCTTATTTCACTGAAATAAGAACTTCAGTGAACCCAGCATTGAAAGTTGGGTGGTTTGGTGAAGTTTAGATTTTGGTCTTCTGAAGTGCTTATTCCACTGAAATAAGCACTTCAGTGAACCCAGCATTGAAAGTTGGGTGGTTTGGTGAAGTTTAGATTTTGGTCTTCTGAAGTGCTTATCTCACTGAAATAAGCACTTCAGTGAACCCAGCATTGAAAGTTGGGTGGTTTGGTGAAGTTTAGATTTTGGTCTTCTGAAGTGCTTATTTCACTGAAATAAGCACTTCAGTGATCCCAGCATTGAAAGTTGGGTCGTTTGGTGAAGTTGAGATTTTGGCCTTCTGATGTGCATATCTGACTGAAAGAAGCATTTCAGTGAAATCAGCATCAAAAGTTGTGTCGTTTAGTGAAGTTAAGATTTTGGCCTTCTGAAGTGCTTATCTCACTGAAATAAGCAATTCAGTGATCCCAGCATTGAAAGTTGTGTGGTTTGGTGAAGTTTAGATTTTGGTCTTCTGAAGTGTTTCTCTCACTGAAATAAGCACTTCAGTGAAGCCAGCATTGAAAGATGAGTGGTTTTGAGATGTTGAGATTTTGGTCTTCTGAAGTGCTTATCTGACTGAAAGAAGCATTTCAGTGAACCCAGCTTTGAAAGTTGGGTGGTTTGGTGAAGTTGAGATTTTGGTCTTCTGAAGTGCTTATCTCACTGAAAGAAGCATTTCAGTGAAACCAGCATCGAAATTTGTGTGGTTTGGTGATGTTGAGATTTTGGTCTTCTGCAGTGCTTATCTCACTGAAATAAGCACTTCAGTGAACCCAGCATCGAAATTTGTGTGGTTTGGTGAAGTTTTGATTTTGGTCTTCTGAAGTGCTTATCTCACTGAAATAAGCACTTCAGTGAACCCAGCATTGAAAGTTGGGTGGTTTGGTGAAGTTTAGATTTTGGTCTTCTGAAGTGCTTATTTCACTGAAATAAGCACTTCAGTGAACACAGGATCGAAAGTTGAGTGGTTAGGTGATGTTGAGATTTTGGTCTTCTGAAGTGCTTATCTCACTGAAATCAGCACTGCAGTGAGTCCAGCATCGAAAGTTGAGTGGTTTTGTGAAGTTGAGTTTTTGGACTTCTGATGTGCATATCTGACTGAAAGAAGCATTTCAGTGAAATCAGCATCAAAAGTTGAGTCGTTTTGTGACGTTGGGATTTTTGCGCAGTGAAGTGCTTATCTCACTGAAATAAGCACTTCAGTGAAGCCAGCATTGAAAGATGAGTGGATTTGAGATGTTGAGATTTTGGTCTTCTGAAGTGCTCATCTGACTGAAAGAAGCATTTCAGTGAAATCAGCATCAAAAGTTGTGTCGTTTAGTGAAGTTAAGATTTTGGCCTTCTGAAGTGCTTATCTCACTGAAATAAGCAATTCAGTGATCCCAGCATTGAAAGTTGTGTGGTTTGGTGAAGTTTAGATTTTGGTCTTCTGAAGTGTTTCTCTCACTGAAATAAGCACTTCAGTGAAGCCAGCATTGAAAGATGAGTGGTTTTGAGATGTTGAGATTTTGGTCTTCTGAAGTGCTTATCTGACTGAAAGAAGCATTTCAGTGAAACCAGCTTTGAAAGTTGGGTGGTTTGGTGAAGTTGAGATTTTGGTCTTCTGAAGTGCTTATCTCACTGAAAGAAGCATTTCAGTGAAACCAGCATCGAAATTTGTGTGGTTTGGTGATGTTGAGATTTTGGTCTTCTGCAGTGCTTATCTCACTGAAATAAGCACTTCAGTGAACCCAGCATCGAAATTTGTGTGGTTTGGTGATGTTGACATTTTGGTCTTCTGAAGTGCTTATCTGACTGAAAGAAGCATTTCAGTGAACCCAGCATGGAAAGTTGGTTGGTTTGGTGAAGTTTAGATTTTGGTCTTCTGAAGTGCTCATCTGACTGAAAGAAGCATTTCAGTGAACCCAGCATTGAAAGTTGGGTGGTTTGGTGAAGTTAAGATTTTGGTCTTCTGAAGTGCTTATCTCACTGAAATAAGCACTTCAGTGAACCCAGCATTGAAAGTTGGGTGTTTTGGTGAAGTTTAGATTTTGGTCTTCTGAAGTGCTTATCTCACTGAAATAAGCCTTTTGTTATATCCTGGATCGAAAGTTGGGTGGTTTGGTGAAGTTGAGGTTTTGGTCTTCTGAAGTGCTTGTCTCACTGAAATAAGCATTTGTGTAAATCCAGGATCGAAAGTTGGGTGTTTTGGTGAAGTTGAGATTTTGGTCTTCTGAAGTGCTTATCTCACTGAAATAAGCCTTTTGTTATATCCTGGATCGAAAGTTGGGTGGTTTGGTGAAGTTGAGATTTTGGCTTTCTGATGTGCTTATCTGACTGAAAGAAGCATTTCAGTGAAATCAGCATCAAAAGTTGAGTCGTTTAGTGAAGTTTAGATTTTGGCCTTCTGAAGTGCTTATCTCACTGAAGTTAGCAATTCAGTGGAACCCAGCATTGAATGTTGGGTGGTTTGGTGAAGATTAGATTTTGCTCTTCTGAAGTGCTTATCTCACTGAATTAAGCACTTCAGTGAACGCAGCATTGAAAGTTGGGTGGTTTGGTGAAGTTTAGATTTTGGTCTTCTGAAGTGCTTATCTCACTGAAATAAGCACTTCAGTGATCCCACCATCGAAAGTTGAGTGGTTTGGTGAAGTTTAGAATTTGGTCTTCTGAAGTGCTTATCTCACTGAAATAAGCATTTGTGTAAATCCAATGTCGAAAGTTGGGTGGTTTGGTGAAGTTGAGATTTTGGCCTTCTGATGTGCTTATCTGACTGAAAGAAGCATTTCAGTGAAATCAGCATCAAAAGTTGAGTCGTTTAGTGATGTTTAGATTTTGTCCTTCTGAAGTGCTTATCTCACTGAATTAAGCAATTCAGTGGAACCAGCATCAAAAGTTGTTTCGTTTGGTGAGGTTGGGATTTTGGCGTAGTGAAGTGCTTATCTCAATGAAATAAGCACTTCAGTAAACCCAGCCTCGAAAGTTGAGTGGTTTTGTGATGTTGAGATTTTGGTCTTCTGAAGTGCTTATCTCACTGAAATAAGCACTTCAGTGAACCCAGCATTGAAAGTTGGGTGGTTTGGTGAAGTTGAGATTTTGGTCTTCTGAAGTGCTTATTTCAATGAAATAAGCACTTCAGTGATCCCAGCATTGAAAGTTGGGTGGTTTGGTGAAGTTTAGATTTTGGTCTTCTGAAGTGCTTGTCTCCTGAAATAAGCACTTCAGTGAACCCAGCATTGAAAGTTGGGTGGTTTGGTGACGTTTAGATTTTGGTCTTCTGAAGTGCTTATTTCACTGAAATAAGAACTTCAGTGAACCCAGCATTGAAAGTTGGGTGGTTTGGTGAAGTTTAGATTTTGGTCTTCTGAAGTGCTTATTCCACTGAAATAAGCACTTCAGTGAACCCAGCATTGAAAGTTGGGTGGTTTGGTGAAGTTTAGATTTTGGTCTTCTGAAGTGCTTATCTCACTGAAGTTAGCAATTCAGTGGAACCCAGCATTGAAAGTTGGGTGGTTTGGTGAAGATTAGATTTTGCTCTTCTGAAGTGCTTATCTCACTGAAAGAAGCATTTCAGTGAAATCAGCATTGAAAGTTGGGTGGTTTGGTGAAGTTTAGATTTTGGTCTTCTGAAGTGCTTATCTCACTGAAATAAGCACTTCAGTGATCCCACCATCGAAAGTTGAGTGGTTTGGTGAAGTTTAGAATTTGGTCTTCTGAAGTGCTTATCTCACTGAAATAAGCATTTGTGTAAATCCAATGTCGAAAGTTGGGTGGTTTGGTGAAGTTGAGATTTTGGCCTTCTGATGTGCTTATCTGACTGAACGAAGCATTTCAGTGAAATCAGCATCAAAAGTTGAGTCGTTTAGTGATGTTTAGATTTTGTCCTTCTGAAGTGCTTATCTCACTGAATTAAGCAATTCAGTGGAACCAGCATCAAAAGTTGTTTCGTTTGGTGAGGTTGGGATTTTGGCGTAGTGAAGTGCTTATCTCAATGAAATAAGCACTTCAGTAAACCCAGCCTCGAAAGTTGAGTGGTTTTGTGATGTTGAGATTTTGGTCTTCTGAAGTGCTTATCTCACTGAAATAAGCACTTCAGTGAACCCAGCATTGAAAGTTGGGTGGTTTGGTGAAGTTTAGATTTTGGTCTTCTGAAGTGCTTATTTCACTGAAATAAGCACTTCAGTGATCCCAGCATTGAAAGTTGGGTGGTTTGGTGAAGTTTAGATTTTGGTCTTCTGAAGTGCTTGTCTCCTGAAATAAGCACTTCAGTGAACCCAGCATTGAAAGTTGGGTGTTTTGGTGAAGTTTAGATTTTGGTCTTCTGAAGTGCTTATCTCACTGAAATAAGCAATTCAGTGGAACCAGCATTGAAAGTTGTGTGGTATGGTGAAGCTTAGATTTTGGTCTTCTGAAGTGCTTATCTCACTGAAATAAGCACTTCAGTGAACCCAGCATCGAAATTTGTGTGGTTTGGTGATGTTGAGATTTTGGTCTTCTGAAGTGTTTATCTCACTGAAATAAGCACTTCAGTGAAGCCAGCATTGAAAGATGAGTGGATTTGAGATGTTGAGATTTTGGTCTTCTGAAGTGCTTATCTGACTGAAAGAAGCATTTCAGTGATCCCAGCATGGAAAGTTGGGTGGTTTGCTGAAGTTTAGATTTTGGTCTTCTGAAGTGCTTATCTCACTGAAAGAAACATTTCAGTGAAACCAGAGTCAAAAGTTGAGTCGTTTGGTGAGGTTGGGATTTTGGCATTCTGAAGTGCTTATTTCACTGAAATAAGCACTTCAGTGAACCCAGCAATGAAAGTTGAGTGGTTTGGTGACGTTTAGATTTAGGTCTTCTGAAGTGCTTATCTCACTGAAATAAGCACTTCAGTGAACCCAGCATTGAAAGTTGGGTGGTTTGGTGACGTTTAGATTTTGGTCTTCTGAAGTGCTTATTTCACTGAAATAAGAACTTCAGTGAACCCAGCATTGAAAGTTGGGTGGTTTGGTGAAGTTTAGATTTTGGTCTTCTGAAGTGCTTATTCCACTGAAATAAGCACTTCAGTGAACCCAGCATTGAAAGTTGGGTGGTTTGGTGAAGTTTAGATTTTGGTCTTCTGAAGTGCTTATCTCACTGAAATAAGCACTTCAGTGAACCCAGCATTGAAAGTTGGGTGGTTTGGTGAAGTTTAGATTTTGGTCTTCTGAAGTGCTTATTTCACTGAAATAAGCACTTCAGTGATCCCAGCATTGAAAGTTGGGTCGTTTGGTGAAGTTGAGATTTTGGCCTTCTGATGTGCATATCTGACTGAAAGAAGCATTTCAGTGAAATCAGCATCAAAAGTTGTGTCGTTTAGTGAAGTTAAGATTTTGGCCTTCTGAAGTGCTTATCTCACTGAAATAAGCAATTCAGTGATCCCAGCATTGAAAGTTGTGTGGTTTGGTGAAGTTTAGATTTTGGTCTTCTGAAGTGTTTCTCTCACTGAAATAAGCACTTCAGTGAAGCCAGCATTGAAAGATGAGTGGTTTTGAGATGTTGAGATTTTGGTCTTCTGAAGTGCTTATCTGACTGAAAGAAGCATTTCAGTGAACCCAGCTTTGAAAGTTGGGTGGTTTGGTGAAGTTGAGATTTTGGTCTTCTGAAGTGCTTATCTCACTGAAAGAAGCATTTCAGTGAAACCAGCATCGAAATTTGTGTGGTTTGGTGATGTTGAGATTTTGGTCTTCTGCAGTGCTTATCTCACTGAAATAAGCACTTCAGTGAACCCAGCATCGAAATTTGTGTGGTTTGGTGAAGTTTTGATTTTGGTCTTCTGAAGTGCTTATCTCACTGAAATAAGCACTTCAGTGAACCCAGCATTGAAAGTTGGGTGGTTTGGTGAAGTTTAGATTTTGGTCTTCTGAAGTGCTTATTTCACTGAAATAAGCACTTCAGTGAACACAGGATCGAAAGTTGAGTGGTTAGGTGATGTTGAGATTTTGGTCTTCTGAAGTGCTTATCTCACTGAAATCAGCACTGCAGTGAGTCCAGCATCGAAAGTTGAGTGGTTTTGTGAAGTTGAGTTTTTGGACTTCTGATGTGCATATCTGACTGAAAGAAGCATTTCAGTGAAATCAGCATCAAAAGTTGAGTCGTTTTGTGACGTTGGGATTTTTGCGCAGTGAAGTGCTTATCTCACTGAAATAAGCACTTCAGTGAAGCCAGCATTGAAAGATGAGTGGATTTGAGATGTTGAGATTTTGGTCTTCTGAAGTGCTCATCTGACTGAAAGAAGCATTTCAGTGAAATCAGCATCAAAAGTTGTGTCGTTTAGTGAAGTTAAGATTTTGGCCTTCTGAAGTGCTTATCTCACTGAAATAAGCAATTCAGTGATCCCAGCATTGAAAGTTGTGTGGTTTGGTGAAGTTTAGATTTTGGTCTTCTGAAGTGTTTCTCTCACTGAAATAAGCACTTCAGTGAAGCCAGCATTGAAAGATGAGTGGTTTTGAGATGTTGAGATTTTGGTCTTCTGAAGTGCTTATCTGACTGAAAGAAGCATTTCAGTGAAACCAGCTTTGAAAGTTGGGTGGTTTGGTGAAGTTGAGATTTTGGTCTTCTGAAGTGCTTATCTCACTGAAAGAAGCATTTCAGTGAAACCAGCATCGAAATTTGTGTGGTTTGGTGATGTTGAGATTTTGGTCTTCTGCAGTGCTTATCTCACTGAAATAAGCACTTCAGTGAACCCAGCATCGAAATTTGTGTGGTTTGGTGATGTTGACATTTTGGTCTTCTGAAGTGCTTATCTGACTGAAAGAAGCATTTCAGTGAACCCAGCATGGAAAGTTGGTTGGTTTGGTGAAGTTTAGATTTTGGTCTTCTGAAGTGCTCATCTGACTGAAAGAAGCATTTCAGTGAACCCAGCATTGAAAGTTGGGTGGTTTGGTGAAGTTAAGATTTTGGTCTTCTGAAGTGCTTATCTCACTGAAATAAGCACTTCAGTGAACCCAGCATTGAAAGTTGGGTGTTTTGGTGAAGTTTAGATTTTGGTCTTCTGAAGTGCTTATCTCACTGAAATAAGCCTTTTGTTATATCCTGGATCGAAAGTTGGGTGGTTTGGTGAAGTTGAGGTTTTGGTCTTCTGAAGTGCTTGTCTCACTGAAATAAGCATTTGTGTAAATCCAGGATCGAAAGTTGGGTGTTTTGGTGAAGTTGAGATTTTGGTCTTCTGAAGTGCTTATCTCACTGAAATAAGCCTTTTGTTATATCCTGGATCGAAAGTTGGGTGGTTTGGTGAAGTTGAGATTTTGGCTTTCTGATGTGCTTATCTGACTGAAAGAAGCATTTCAGTGAAATCAGCATCAAAAGTTGAGTCGTTTAGTGAAGTTTAGATTTTGGCCTTCTGAAGTGCTTATCTCACTGAAGTTAGCAATTCAGTGGAACCCAGCATTGAATGTTGGGTGGTTTGGTGAAGATTAGATTTTGCTCTTCTGAAGTGCTTATCTCACTGAATTAAGCACTTCAGTGAACGCAGCATTGAAAGTTGGGTGGTTTGGTGAAGTTTAGATTTTGGTCTTCTGAAGTGCTTATCTCACTGAAATAAGCACTTCAGTGATCCCACCATCGAAAGTTGAGTGGTTTGGTGAAGTTTAGAATTTGGTCTTCTGAAGTGCTTATCTCACTGAAATAAGCATTTGTGTAAATCCAATGTCGAAAGTTGGGTGGTTTGGTGAAGTTGAGATTTTGGCCTTCTGATGTGCTTATCTGACTGAAAGAAGCATTTCAGTGAAATCAGCATCAAAAGTTGAGTCGTTTAGTGATGTTTAGATTTTGTCCTTCTGAAGTGCTTATCTCACTGAATTAAGCAATTCAGTGGAACCAGCATCAAAAGTTGTTTCGTTTGGTGAGGTTGGGATTTTGGCGTAGTGAAGTGCTTATCTCAATGAAATAAGCACTTCAGTAAACCCAGCCTCGAAAGTTGAGTGGTTTTGTGATGTTGAGATTTTGGTCTTCTGAAGTGCTTATCTCACTGAAATAAGCACTTCAGTGAACCCAGCATTGAAAGTTGGGTGGTTTGGTGAAGTTGAGATTTTGGTCTTCTGAAGTGCTTATTTCAATGAAATAAGCACTTCAGTGATCCCAGCATTGAAAGTTGGGTGGTTTGGTGAAGTTTAGATTTTGGTCTTCTGAAGTGCTTGTCTCCTGAAATAAGCACTTCAGTGAACCCAGCATTGAAAGTTGGGTGGTTTGGTGACGTTTAGATTTTGGTCTTCTGAAGTGCTTATTTCACTGAAATAAGAACTTCAGTGAACCCAGCATTGAAAGTTGGGTGGTTTGGTGAAGTTTAGATTTTGGTCTTCTGAAGTGCTTATTCCACTGAAATAAGCACTTCAGTGAACCCAGCATTGAAAGTTGGGTGGTTTGGTGAAGTTTAGATTTTGGTCTTCTGAAGTGCTTATCTCACTGAAATAAGCACTTCAGTGAACCCAGCATTGAAAGTTGGGTGGTTTGGTGAAGTTTAGATTTTGGTCTTCTGAAGTGCTTATTTCACTGAAATAAGCACTTCAGTGATCCCAGCATTGAAAGTTGGGTCGTTTGGTGAAGTTGAGATTTTGGCCTTCTGATGTGCATATCTGACTGAAAGAAGCATTTCAGTGAAATCAGCATCAAAAGTTGAGTCGTTTAGTGAAGTTAAGATTTTGGCCTTCTGAAGTGCTTATCTCACTGAAATAAGCAATTCAGTGATCCCAGCATTGAAAGTTGTGTGGTTTGGTGAAGTTTAGATTTTGGTCTTCTGAAGTGTTTCTCTCACTGAAATAAGCACTTCAGTGAAGCCAGCATTGAAAGATGAGTGGTTTTGAGATGTTGAGATTTTGGTCTTCTGAAGTGCTTATCTGACTGAAAGAAGCATTTCAGTGAACCCAGCTTTGAAAGTTGGGTGGTTTGGTGAAGTTGAGATTTTGGTCTTCTGAAGTGCTTATCTCACTGAAAGAAGCATTTCAGTGAAACCAGCATCGAAATTTGTGTGGTTTGGTGATGTTGAGATTTTGGTCTTCTGCAGTGCTTATCTCACTGAAATAAGCACTTCAGTGAACCCAGCATCGAAATTTGTGTGGTTTGGTGAAGTTTTGATTTTGGTCTTCTGAAGTGCTTATCTCACTGAAATAAGCACTTCAGTGAACCCAGCATTGAAAGTTGGGTGGTTTGGTGAAGTTTAGATTTTGGTCTTCTGAAGTGCTTATTTCACTGAAATAAGCACTTCAGTGAACACAGGATCGAAAGTTGAGTGGTTAGGTGATGTTGAGATTTTGGTCTTCTGAAGTGCTTATCTCACTGAAATCAGCACTGCAGTGAGTCCAGCATCGAAAGTTGAGTGGTTTTGTGAAGTTGAGTTTTTGGACTTCTGATGTGCATATCTGACTGAAAGAAGCATTTCAGTGAAATCAGCATCAAAAGTTGAGTCGTTTTGTGACGTTGGGATTTTTGCGCAGTGAAGTGCTTATCTCACTGAAATAAGCACTTCAGTGAAGCCAGCATTGAAAGATGAGTGGATTTGAGATGTTGAGATTTTGGTCTTCTGAAGTGCTCATCTGACTGAAAGAAGCATTTCAGTGAAATCAGCATCAAAAGTTGTGTCGTTTAGTGAAGTTAAGATTTTGGCCTTCTGAAGTGCTTATCTCACTGAAATAAGCAATTCAGTGATCCCAGCATTGAAAGTTGTGTGGTTTGGTGAAGTTTAGATTTTGGTCTTCTGAAGTGTTTCTCTCACTGAAATAAGCACTTCAGTGAAGCCAGCATTGAAAGATGAGTGGTTTTGAGATGTTGAGATTTTGGTCTTCTGAAGTGCTTATCTGACTGAAAGAAGCATTTCAGTGAAACCAGCTTTGAAAGTTGGGTGGTTTGGTGAAGTTGAGATTTTGGTCTTCTGAAGTGCTTATCTCACTGAAAGAAGCATTTCAGTGAAACCAGCATCGAAATTTGTGTGGTTTGGTGATGTTGAGATTTTGGTCTTCTGCAGTGCTTATCTCACTGAAATAAGCACTTCAGTGAACCCAGCATCGAAATTTGTGTGGTTTGGTGATGTTGACATTTTGGTCTTCTGAAGTGCTTATCTGACTGAAAGAAGCATTTCAGTGAACCCAGCATGGAAAGTTGGTTGGTTTGGTGAAGTTTAGATTTTGGTCTTCTGAAGTGCTCATCTGACTGAAAGAAGCATTTCAGTGAACCCAGCATTGAAAGTTGGGTGGTTTGGTGAAGTTAAGATTTTGGTCTTCTGAAGTGCTTATCTCACTGAAATAAGCACTTCAGTGAACCCAGCATTGAAAGTTGGGTGTTTTGGTGAAGTTTAGATTTTGGTCTTCTGAAGTGCTTATCTCACTGAAATAAGCCTTTTGTTATATCCTGGATCGAAAGTTGGGTGGTTTGGTGAAGTTGAGGTTTTGGTCTTCTGAAGTGCTTGTCTCACTGAAATAAGCATTTGTGTAAATCCAGGATCGAAAGTTGGGTGTTTTGGTGAAGTTTAGATTTTGGTCTTCTGAAGTGCTTATCTCACTGAAATAAGCCTTTTGTTATATCCTGGATCGAAAGTTGGGTGGTTTGGTGAAGTTGAGATTTTGGCTTTCTGATGTGCTTATCTGACTGAAAGAAGCATTTCAGTGAAATCAGCATCAAAAGTTGAGTCGTTTAGTGAAGTTTAGATTTTGGCCTTCTGAAGTGCTTATCTCACTGAAGTTAGCAATTCAGTGGAACCCAGCATTGAATGTTGGGTGGTTTGGTGAAGATTAGATTTTGCTCTTCTGAAGTGCTTATCTCACTGAATTAAGCACTTCAGTGAACGCAGCATTGAAAGTTGGGTGGTTTGGTGAAGTTTAGATTTTGGTCTTCTGAAGTGCTTATCTCACTGAAATAAGCACTTCAGTGATCCCACCATCGAAAGTTGAGTGGTTTGGTGAAGTTTAGAATTTGGTCTTCTGAAGTGCTTATCTCACTGAAATAAGCATTTGTGTAAATCCAATGTCGAAAGTTGGGTGGTTTGGTGAAGTTGAGATTTTGGCCTTCTGATGTGCTTATCTGACTGAAAGAAGCATTTCAGTGAAATCAGCATCAAAAGTTGAGTCGTTTAGTGATGTTTAGATTTTGTCCTTCTGAAGTGCTTATCTCACTGAATTAAGCAATTCAGTGGAACCAGCATCAAAAGTTGTTTCGTTTGGTGAGGTTGGGATTTTGGCGTAGTGAAGTGCTTATCTCAATGAAATAAGCACTTCAGTAAACCCAGCCTCGAAAGTTGAGTGGTTTTGTGATGTTGAGATTTTGGTCTTCTGAAGTGCTTATCTCACTGAAACCAGCATCGAAATTTGTGTGGTTTGGTGATGTTGAGATTTTGGTCTTCTGCAGTGCTTATCTCACTGAAATAAGCACTTCAGTGAACCCAGCATCACTGAAGGTATTTCAGTGAGATAAACACTTCAGAAGACCAAAATCTCAACATCACCAAACCACACAAATTTCGATGCTGGGTTCACTGAAGTGCTTATTTCAGTGAGATCAGCACTTCAGAAGACCAAAATCTAAACTTCACCAAACCACACAACTTTCAATGCTGGGATCACTGAATTGCTTATTTCAGTGAGATAAGCACTTCAGAAGGCCAAAATCTAAACTTCACTAAACGACTCAACTTTTGATGCTGATTTCACTGAAATGCTTCTTTCAGTCAGATATGCACATCAGAAGGCCAAAATCTCAACTTCACCAAACCACCCAACTTTCGATCCTGCATTTACACAAATGCTTATTTCAGTGAGACAAGCACTTCAGAAGACCAAAACCTCAACTTCACCAAACCACCCAACTTTCGATCCAGGATATAACAAAAGGCTTATTTCAGTGAGATAAGCACTTCAGAAGACCAAAATCTAAACTTCACCAAAACACCCAACTTTCAATGCTGGGTTCACTGAAGTGCTTATTTCAGTGAGATAAGCACTTCAGAAGACCAAAATCTTAACTTCACCAAACCACCCAACTTTCAATGCTGGGTTCACTGAAATGCTTCTTTCAGTCAGATGAGCACTTCAGAAGACCAAAATCTAAACTTCACCAAACCAACCAACTTTCCATGCTGGGTTCACTGAAATGCTTCTTTCAGTCAGATAAGCACTTCAGAAGACCAAAATGTCAACATCACCAAACCACACAAATTTCGATGCTGGGTTCACTGAAGTGCTTATTTCAGTGAGATAAGCACTGCAGAAGACCAAAATCTCAACATCACCAAACCACACAAATTTCGATGCTGGTTTCACTGAAATGCTTCTTTCAGTGAGATAAGCACTTCAGAAGACCAAAATCTCAACTTCACCAAACCACCCAACTTTCAAAGCTGGTTTCACTGAAATGCTTCTTTCAGTCAGATAAGCACTTCAGAAGACCAAAATCTCAACATCTCAAAACCACTCATCTTTCAATGCTGGCTTCACTGAAGTGCTTATTTCAGTGAGAGAAACACTTCAGAAGACCAAAATCTAAACTTCACCAAACCACACAACTTTCAATGCTGGGATCACTGAATTGCTTATTTCAGTGAGATAAGCACTTCAGAAGGCCAAAATCTTAACTTCACTAAACGACACAACTTTTGATGCTGATTTCACTGAAATGCTTCTTTCAGTCAGATATGCACATCAGAAGGCCAAAATCTCAACTTCACCAAACCACCCAACTTTCAATGCTGGGATCACTGAAGTGCTTATTTCAGTGAAATAAGCACTTCAGAAGACCAAAATCTAAACTTCACCAAACCACCCAACTTTCAATGCTGGGTTCACTGAAGTGCTTATTTCAGTGAGATAAGCACTTCAGAAGACCAAAATCTAAACTTCACCAAACCACCCAACTTTCAATGCTGGGTTCACTGAAGTGCTTATTTCAGTGAAATAAGCACTTCAGAAGACGAAAATCTAAACTTCACCAAACCACCCAACTTTCAATGCTGGGTTCACTGAAGTTCTTATTTCAGTGAAATAAGCACTTCAGAAGACCAAAATCTAAACGTCACCAAACCACCCAACTTTCAATGCTGGGTTCACTGAAGTGCTTATTTCAGTGAGATAAGCACTTCAGAAGACCAAAATCTAAACGTCACCAAACCACTCAACTTTCATTGCTGGGTTCACTGAAGTGCTTATTTCAGTGAAATAAGCACTTCAGAATGCCAAAATCCCAACCTCACCAAACGACTCAACTTTTGACTCTGGTTTCACTGAAATGTTTCTTTCAGTGAGATAAGCACTTCAGAAGACCAAAATCTCAACTTCAGCAAACCACCCAACTTTCCATGCTGGGATCACTGAAATGCTTCTTTCAGTCAGATAAGCACTTCAGAAGACCAAAATCTCAACATCTCAAATCCACTCATCTTTCAATGCTGGCTTCACTGAAGTGCTTATTTCAGTGAGATAAGCACTTCACTGCGCAAAAATCCCAACGTCACAAAACGACTCAACTTTTGATGCTGATTTCACTGAAATGCTTCTTTCAGTCAGATATGCACATCAGAAGTCCAAAAACTCAACTTCACAAAACCACTCAACTTTCGATGCTGGACTCACTGCAGTGCTGATTTCAGTGAGATAAGCACTTCAGAAGACCAAAATCTCAACATCACCTAACCACTCAACTTTCGATCCTGTGTTCACTGAAGTGCTTATTTCAGTGAAATAAGCACTTCAGAAGACCAAAATCTAAACTTCACCAAACCACCCAACTTTCAATGCTGGGTTCACTGAAGTGCTTATTTCAGTGAGATAAGCACTTCAGAAGACCAAAATCAAAACTTCACCAAACCACACAAATTTCGATGCTGGGTTCACTGAAGTGCTTATTTCAGTGAGATAAGCACTTCAGAAGACCAAAATCTAAACTTCACCAAACCACACAACTTTCAATGCTGGGATCACTGAATTGCTTATTTCAGTGAGATAAGCACTTCAGAAGGCCAAAATCTAAACTTCACTAAACGACTCAACTTTTGATGCTGATTTCACTGAAATGCTTCTTTCAGTCAGATATGCACATCAGAAGGCCAAAATCTCAACTTCACCAAACCACCCAACTTTCGATCCTGCATTTACACAAATGCTTATTTCAGTGAGACAAGCACTTCAGAAGACCAAAACCTCAACTTCACCAAACCACCCAACTTTCGATCCAGGATATAACAAAAGGCTTATTTCAGTGAGATAAGCACTTCAGAAGACCAAAATCTAAACTTCACCAAAACACCCAACTTTCAATGCTGGGTTCACTGAAGTGCTTATTTCAGTGAGATAAGCACTTCAGAAGACCAAAATCTTAACTTCACCAAACCACCCAACTTTCAATGCTGGGTTCACTGAAATGCTTCTTTCAGTCAGATGAGCACTTCAGAAGACCAAAATCTAAACTTCACCAAACCAACCAACTTTCCATGCTGGGTTCACTGAAATAATTCTTTCAGTCAGATAAGCACTTCAGAAGACCAAAATGTCAACATCACCAAACCACACAAATTTCGATGCTGGGTTCACTGAAGTGCTTATTTCAGTGAGATAAGCACTGCAGAAGACCAAAATCTCAACATCACCAAACCACACAAATTTCGATGCTGGTTTCACTGAAATGCTTCTTTCAGTGAGATAAGCACTTCAGAAGACCAAAATCTCAACTTCACCAAACCACCCAACTTTCAAAGCTGGGTTCACTGAAATGCTTCTTTCAGTCAGATAAGCACTTCAGAAGACCAAAATCTCAACATCTCAAAACCACTCATCTTTCAATGCTGGGTTCACTGAAGTGCTTATTTCAGTGAGAGAAACACTTCAGAAGACCAAAATCTAAACTTCACCAAACCACACAACTTTCAATGCTGGGATCACTGAATTGCTTATTTCAGTGAGATAAGCACTTCAGAAGGCCAAAATCTTAACTTCACTAAACGACACAACTTTTGATGCTGATTTCACTGAAATGCTTCTTTCAGTCAGATATGCACATCAGAAGGCCAAAATCTCAACTTCACCAAACCACCCAACTTTCAATGCTGGGTTCACTGAAGTTCTTATTTCAGTGAAATAAGCACTTCAGAAGACCAAAATCTAAACGTCACCAAACCACCCAACTTTCAATGCTGGGTTCACTGAAGTGCTTATTTCAGTGAGATAAGCACTTCAGAAGACCAAAATCTAAACTTCACCAAACCACCCAACTTTCAATGCTGGGTTAACTGAAGTGCTTATTTCAGTGAGATAAGCACTTCAGAATGCCAAAATATCAACCTCACCAAACGACTCAACTTTTGACTCTGGTTTCACTGAAATGCTTCTTTCAGTGAGATAAGCACTTCAGAAGACCAGAATCTAAACTTCACCAAACCACCCAACATTCAATGCTGGGTTCACTGAAATGCTTCTTTCAGTCAGAATAGCACTTCAGAAGACCAAAATCTCAACATCTCAAAACCACTCATCTTTCAATGCTGGCTTCACTGAAGTGCTTATTTCAGTGAGATAAACACTTCAGAAGACCAAAATCTCAACATCACCAAACCACACAAATTTCGATGCTGGGTTCACTGAAGTGCTTATTTCAGTGAGATAAGCACTTCAGAAGACCAAAATCTAAACTTCACCAAACCACCCAACTTTCAATGCTGGGTTCACTGAAATGCTTCTTTCAGTCAGATGAGCACTTCAGAAGACCAAAATCTAAACTTCACCAAACCAACCAACTTTCCATGCTGGGTTCACTGAAATAATTCTTTCAGTCAGATAAGCACTTCAGAAGACCAAAATGTCAACATCACCAAACCACACAAATTTCGATGCTGGGTTCACTGAAGTGCTTATTTCAGTGAGATAAGCACTTCAGAAGACCAAAATCAAAACTTCACCAAACCACACAAATTTCGATGCTGGGTTCACTGAAGTGCTTATTTCAGTGAGATAAGCACTTCAGAAGACCAAAATCTAAACTTCACCAAACCACACAACTTTCAATGCTGGGATCACTGAATTGCTTATTTCAGTGAGATAAGCACTTCAGAAGGCCAAAATCTAAACTTCACTTAAACGACTCAACTTTTGATGCTGATTTCACTGAAATGCTTCTTTCAGTCAGATATGCACATCAGAAGGCCAAAATCTCAACTTCACCAAACCACCCAACTTTCGATCCTGCATTTACACAAATGCTTATTTCAGTGAGACAAGCACTTCAGAAGACCAAAACCTCAACTTCACCAAACCACCCAACTTTCGATCCAGGATATAACAAAAGGCTTATTTCAGTGAGATAAGCACTTCAGAAGACCAAAATCTAAACTTCACCAAAACACCCAACTTTCAATGCTGGGTTCACTGAAGTGCTTATTTCAGTGAGATAAGCACTTCAGAAGACCAAAATCTTAACTTCACCAAACCACCCAACTTTCAATGCTGGGTTCACTGAAATGCTTCTTTCAGTCAGATGAGCACTTCAGAAGACCAAAATCTAAACTTCACCAAACCAACCAACTTTCCATGCTGGGTTCACTGAAATAATTCTTTCAGTCAGATAAGCACTTCAGAAGACCAAAATGTCAACATCACCAAACCACACAAATTTCGATGCTGGGTTCACTGAAGTGCTTATTTCAGTGAGATAAGCACTGCAGAAGACCAAAATCTCAACATCACCAAACCACACAAATTTCGATGCTGGTTTCACTGAAATGCTTCTTTCAGTGAGATAAGCACTTCAGAAGACCAAAATCTCAACTTCACCAAACCACCCAACTTTCAAAGCTGGGTTCACTGAAATGCTTCTTTCAGTCAGATAAGCACTTCAGAAGACCAAAATCTCAACATCTCAAAACCACTCATCTTTCAATGCTGGGTTCACTGAAGTGCTTATTTCAGTGAGAGAAACACTTCAGAAGACCAAAATCTAAACTTCACCAAACCACACAACTTTCAATGCTGGGATCACTGAATTGCTTATTTCAGTGAGATAAGCACTTCAGAAGGCCAAAATCTTAACTTCACTAAACGACACAACTTTTGATGCTGATTTCACTGAAATGCTTCTTTCAGTCAGATATGCACATCAGAAGGCCAAAATCTCAACTTCACCAAACCACCCAACTTTCAATGCTGGGATCACTGAAGTGCTTATTTCAGTGAAATAAGCACTTCAGAAGACCAAAATCTAAACTTCACCAAACCACCCAACTTTCAATGCTGGGTTCACTGAAGTGCTTATTTCAGTGAGATAAGCACTTCAGAAGACCAAAATCTAAACTTCACCAAACCACCCAACTTTCAATGCTGGGTTCACTGAAGTGCTTATTTCAGTGAAATAAGCACTTCAGAAGACCAAAATCTAAACTTCACCAAACCACCCAACTTTCAATGCTGGGTTCACTGAAGTTCTTATTTCAGTGAAATAAGCACTTCAGAAGACCAAAATCTAAACGTCACCAAACCACCCAACTTTCAATGCTGGGTTCACTGAAGTGCTTATTTCAGTGAGATAAGCACTTGGGTGGTTTGGTGAAGTTGAGATTTTGGCCTTCTGATGTGCATATCTGACTGAAAGAAGCATTTCAGTGAAATCAGCATCAAAAGTTGTGTCGTTTAGTGAAGTTAAGATTTTGGCCTTCTGAAGTGCTTATCTCACTGAAATAAGCAATTCAGTGATCCCAGCATTGAAAGTTGTGTGGTTTGGTGAAGTTTAGATTTTGGTCTTCTGAAGTGTTTCTCTCACTGAAATAAGCACTTCAGTGAAGCCAGCATTGAAAGATGAGTGGTTTTGAGATGTTGAGATTTTGGTCTTCTGAAGTGCTTATCTGACTGAAAGAAGCATTTCAGTGAAACCAGCTTTGAAAGTTGGGTGGTTTGGTGAAGTTGAGATTTTGGACTTCGATGGTGGGATCACTGAAGTGCTTATTTCAGTGAGATAAGCACTTCAGAAGACCAAAATCTCAACTTCACCAAACCACCCAACTTTCAAAGCTGGTTTCACTGAAATGCTTCTTTCAGTCAGATAAGCACTTCAGAAGACCAAAATGTCAACATCTCAAAACCACTCATCTTTCAATGCTGGCTTCACTGAAGTGCTTATTTCAGTGAGAGAAACACTTCAGAAGACCAAAATCTAAACTTCACCAAACCACACAACTTTCAATGCTGGGATCACTGAATTGCTTATTTCAGTGAGATAAGCACTTCAGAAGGCCAAAATCTTAACTTCACTAAACGACACAACTTTTGATGCTGATTTCACTGAAATGCTTCTTTCAGTCAGATATGCACATCAGAAGGCCAAAATCTCAACTTCACCAAACCACCCAACTTTCAATGCTGGGATCACTGAAGTGCTTATTTCAGTGAAATAAGCACTTCAGAAGACCAAAATCTAAACTTCACCAAACCACCCAACTTTCAATGCTGGGTTCACTGAAGTGCTTATTTCAGTGAGATAAGCACTTCAGAAGACCAAAATCTAAACTTCACCAAACCACCCAACTTTCAATGCTGGGTTCACTGAAGTGCTTATTTCAGTGAAATAAGCACTTCAGAAGACGAAAATCTAAACGTCACCAAACCACTCAACTTTCATTGCTGGGTTCACTGAAGTGCTTATTTCAGTGAAATAAGCACTTCAGAATGCCAAAATCCCAACCTCACCAAACGACTCAACTTTTGACTCTGGTTTCACTGAAATGTTTCTTTCAGTGAGATAAGCACTTCAGAAGACCAAAATCTAAACTTCAGCAAACCACCCAACTTTCCATGCTGGGATCACTGAAATGCTTCTTTCAGTCAGATAAGCACTTCAGAAGACCAAAATCTCAACATCTCAAATCCACTCATCTTTCAATGCTGGCTTCACTGAAGTGCTTATTTCAGTGAGATAAGCACTTCACTGCGCAAAAATCCCAACGTCACAAAACGACTCAACTTTTGATGCTGATTTCACTGAAATGCTTCTTTCAGTCAGATATGCACATCAGAAGTCCAAAAACTCAACTTCACAAAACCACTCAACTTTCGATGCTGGACTCACTGCAGTGCTGATTTCAGTGAGATAAGCACTTCAGAAGACCAAAATCTCAACATCACCTAACCACTCAACTTTCGATCCTGTGTTCACTGAAGTGCTTATTTCAGTGAAATAAGCACTTCAGAAGACCAAAATCTAAACTTCACCAAACCACCCAACTTTCAATGCTGGGTTCACTGAAGTGCTTATTTCAGTGAGATAAGCACTTCAGAAGACCAAAATCAAAACTTCACCAAACCACACAAATTTCGATGCTGGGTTCACTGAAGTGCTTATTTCAGTGAGATAAGCACTTCAGAAGACCAAAATCTAAACTTCACCAAACCACACAAATTTCGATGCTGGTTTCACTGAAATGCTTCTTTCAGTGAGATAAGCACTTCAGAAGACCAAAATCTCAACTTCACCAAACCACCCAACTTTCAATGCTGGGTTCACTGAAGTGCTTATTTCAGGAGACAAGCACTTCAGAAGACCAAAATCTAAACTTCACCAAACCACCCAACTTTCAATGCTGGGATCACTGAAGTGCTTATTTCAGTGAAATAAGCACTTCAGAAGACCAAAATCTAAACTTCACCAAACCACCCAACTTTCAATGCTGGGTTAACTGAAGTGCTTATTTCAGTGAGATAAGCACTTCAGAATGCCAAAATATCAACCTCACCAAACGACTCAACTTTTGACTCTGGTTTCACTGAAATGCTTCTTTCAGTGAGATAAGCACTTCAGAAGACCAGAATCTAAACTTCACCAAACCACCCAACATTCAATGCTGGGTTCACTGAAATGCTTCTTTCAGTCAGAATAGCACTTCAGAAGACCAAAATCTCAACATCTCAAAACCACTCATCTTTCAATGCTGGCTTCACTGAAGTGCTTATTTCAGTGAGATAAACACTTCAGAAGACCAAAATCTCAACATCACCAAACCACACAAATTTCGATGCTGGGTTCACTGAAGTGCTTATTTCAGTGAGATCAGCACTTCAGAAGACCAAAATCTAAACTTCACCAAACCACACAACTTTCAATGCTGGGATCACTGAATTGCTTATTTCAGTGAGATAAGCACTTCAGAAGGCCAAAATCTAAACTTCACTAAACGACTCAACTTTTGATGCTGATTTCACTGAAATGCTTCTTTCAGTCAGATATGCACATCAGAAGGCCAAAATCTCAACTTCACCAAACCACCCAACTTTCGATCCTGCATTTACACAAATGCTTATTTCAGTGAGACAAGCACTTCAGAAGACCAAAACCTCAACTTCACCAAACCACCCAACTTTCGATCCAGGATATAACAAAAGGCTTATTTCAGTGAGATAAGCACTTCAGAAGACCAAAATCTAAACTTCACCAAAACACCCAACTTTCAATGCTGGGTTCACTGAAGTGCTTATTTCAGTGAGATAAGCACTTCAGAAGACCAAAATCTTAACTTCACCAAACCACCCAACTTTCAATGCTGGGTTCACTGAAATGCTTCTTTCAGTCAGATGAGCACTTCAGAAGACCAAAATCTAAACTTCACCAAACCAACCAACTTTCCATGCTGGGTTCACTGAAATGCTTCTTTCAGTCAGATAAGCACTTCAGAAGACCAAAATGTCAACATCACCAAACCACACAAATTTCGATGCTGGGTTCACTGAAGTGCTTATTTCAGTGAGATAAGCACTGCAGAAGACCAAAATCTCAACATCACCAAACCACACAAATTTCGATGCTGGTTTCACTGAAATGCTTCTTTCAGTGAGATAAGCACTTCAGAAGACCAAAATCTCAACATCTCAAAACCACTCATCTTTCGAGGCTGGGTTTACTGAAGTGCTTATTTCAGTGAGATAAGCACTTCAGAAGACCAAAATCTAAACTTCACCAAACCACACAACTTTCAATGCTGGGATCACTGAATTGCTTATTTCAGTGAGATAAGCACTTCAGAAGGCCAAAATCTAAACTTCACTAAACGACTCAACTTTTGATGCTGATTTCACTGAAATGCTTCTTTCAGTCAGATATGCACATCAGAAGGCCAAAATCTCAACTTCACCAAACCACCCAACTTTCAATGCTGGGATCACTGAAGTGCTTATTTCAGTGAAATAAGCACTTCAGAAGACCAAAATCTAAACTTCACCAAACCACCCAACTTTCAATGCTGGGTTCACTGAAGTGCTTATTTCAGTGAGATAAGCACTTCAGAAGACCAAAATCTAAACTTCACCAAACCACCCAACTTTCAATGCTGGGTTCACTGAAGTGCTTATTTCAGTGAAATAAGCACTTCAGAAGACGAAAATCTAAACTTCACCAAACCACCCAACTTTCAATGCTGGGTTCACTGAAGTTCTTATTTCAGTGAAATAAGCACTTCAGAAGACCAAAATCTAAACGTCACCAAACCACCCAACTTTCAATGCTGGGTTCACTGAAGTGCTTATTTCAGTGAGATAAGCACTTCAGAAGACCAAAATCTAAACGTCACCAAACCACTCAACTTTCATTGCTGGGTTCACTGAAGTGCTTATTTCAGTGAAATAAGCACTTCAGAATGCCAAAATCCCAACCTCACCAAACGACTCAACTTTTGACTCTGGTTTCACTGAAATGTTTCTTTCAGTGAGATAAGCACTTCAGAAGACCAAAATCTAAACTTCAGCAAACCACCCAACTTTCCATGCTGGGATCACTGAAATGCTTCTTTCAGTCAGATAAGCACTTCAGAAGACCAAAATCTCAACATCTCAAATCCACTCATCTTTCAATGCTGGCTTCACTGAAGTGCTTATTTCAGTGAGATAAGCACTTCACTGCGCAAAAATCCCAACGTCACAAAACGACTCAACTTTTGATGCTGATTTCACTGAAATGCTTCTTTCAGTCAGATATGCACATCAGAAGTCCAAAAACTCAACTTCACAAAACCACTCAACTTTCGATGCTGGACTCACTGCAGTGCTGATTTCAGTGAGATAAGCACTTCAGAAGACCAAAATCTCAACATCACCTAACCACTCAACTTTCGATCCTGTGTTCACTGAAGTGCTTATTTCAGTGAAATAAGCACTTCAGAAGACCAAAATCTAAACTTCACCAAACCACCCAACTTTCAATGCTGGGTTCACTGAAGTGCTTATTTCAGTGAGATAAGCACTTCAGAAGACCAAAATCAAAACTTCACCAAACCACACAAATTTCGATGCTGGGTTCACTGAAGTGCTTATTTCAGTGAGATAAGCACTTCAGAAGACCAAAATCTAAACTTCACCAAACCACACAACTTTCAATGCTGGGATCACTGAATTGCTTATTTCAGTGAGATAAGCACTTCAGAAGGCCAAAATCTAAACTTCACTAAACGACTCAACTTTTGATGCTGATTTCACTGAAATGCTTCTTTCAGTCAGATATGCACATCAGAAGGCCAAAATCTCAACTTCACCAAACCACCCAACTTTCGATCCTGCATTTACACAAATGCTTATTTCAGTGAGACAAGCACTTCAGAAGACCAAAACCTCAACTTCACCAAACCACCCAACTTTCGATCCAGGATATAACAAAAGGCTTATTTCAGTGAGATAAGCACTTCAGAAGACCAAAATCTAAACTTCACCAAAACACCCAACTTTCAATGCTGGGTTCACTGAAGTGCTTATTTCAGTGAGATAAGCACTTCAGAAGACCAAAATCTTAACTTCACCAAACCACCCAACTTTCAATGCTGGGTTCACTGAAATGCTTCTTTCAGTCAGATGAGCACTTCAGAAGACCAAAATCTAAACTTCACCAAACCAACCAACTTTCCATGCTGGGTTCACTGAAATAATTCTTTCAGTCAGATAAGCACTTCAGAAGACCAAAATGTCAACATCACCAAACCACACAAATTTCGATGCTGGGTTCACTGAAGTGCTTATTTCAGTGAGATAAGCACTGCAGAAGACCAAAATCTCAACATCACCAAACCACACAAATTTCGATGCTGGTTTCACTGAAATGCTTCTTTCAGTGAGATAAGCACTTCAGAAGACCAAAATCTCAACTTCACCAAACCACCCAACTTTCAAAGCTGGGTTCACTGAAATGCTTCTTTCAGTCAGATAAGCACTTCAGAAGACCAAAATCTCAACATCTCAAAACCACTCATCTTTCAATGCTGGGTTCACTGAAGTGCTTATTTCAGTGAGAGAAACACTTCAGAAGACCAAAATCTAAACTTCACCAAACCACACAACTTTCAATGCTGGGATCACTGAATTGCTTATTTCAGTGAGATAAGCACTTCAGAAGGCCAAAATCTTAACTTCACTAAACGACACAACTTTTGATGCTGATTTCACTGAAATGCTTCTTTCAGTCAGATATGCACATCAGAAGGCCAAAATCTCAACTTCACCAAACCACCCAACTTTCAATGCTGGGATCACTGAAGTGCTTATTTCAGTGAAATAAGCACTTCAGAAGACCAAAATCTAAACTTCACCAAACCACCCAACTTTCAATGCTGGGTTCACTGAAGTGCTTATTTCAGTGAGATAAGCACTTCAGAAGACCAAAATCTAAACTTCACCAAACCACCCAACTTTCAATGCTGGGTTCACTGAAGTGCTTATTTCAGTGAAATAAGCACTTCAGAAGACCAAAATCTAAACTTCACCAAACCACCCAACTTTCAATGCTGGGTTCACTGAAGTTCTTATTTCAGTGAAATAAGCACTTCAGAAGACCAAAATCTAAACGTCACCAAACCACCCAACTTTCAATGCTGGGTTCACTGAAGTGCTTATTTCAGTGAGATAAGCACTTCAGAAGACCAAAATCTAAACGTCACCAAACCACTCAACTTTCATTGCTGGGTTCACTGAAGTGCTTATTTCAGTGAAATAAGCACTTCAGAATGCCAAAATCCCAACCTCACCAAACGACTCAACTTTTGACTCTGGTTTCACTGAAATGTTTCTTTCAGTGAGATAAGCACTTCAGAAGACCAAAATCTAAACTTCAGCAAACCACCCAACTTTCCATGCTGGGATCACTGAAATGCTTCTTTCAGTCAGATAAGCACTTCAGAAGACCAAAATCTCAACATCTCAAATCCACTCATCTTTCAATGCTGGCTTCACTGAAGTGCTTATTTCAGTGAGATAAACACTTCAGAAGACCAAAATCTCAACATCACCAAACCACACAAATTTCGATGCTGGGTTCACTGAAGTGCTTATTTCAGTGAGATAAGCACTTCAGAAGACCAAAATCTAAGCTTCACCATACCACACAACTTTCAATGCTGGTTCCACTGAATTGCTTATTTCAGTGAGATAAGCACTTCAGAAGACCAAAATCTAAACTTCACCAAAACACCCAACTTTCAATGCTGGGTTCACTGAAGTGCTTATTTCAGGAGACAAGCACTTCAGAAGACCAAAATCTCAACATCACCAAACCACACAAATTTCGATGCTGGGTTCACTGAAGTGCTTATTTCAGTGAGATAAGCACTTCAGAAGACCAAAATCTAAGCTTCACCATACCACACAACTTTCAATGCTGGTTCCACTGAATTGCTTATTTCAGTGAGATAAGCACTTCAGAAGACCAAAATCTAAACTTCACCAAAACACCCAACTTTCAATGCTGGGTTCACTGAAGTGCTTATTTCAGGAGACAAGCACTTCAGAAGACCAAAATCTAAACTTCACCAAACCACCCAACTTTCAATGCTGGGATCACTGAAGTGCTTATTTCAGTGAAATAAGCACTTCAGAAGACCAAAATATCAACCTCACCAAACGACTCAACTTTTGACTCTGGTTTCACTGAAATGCTTCTTTCAGTGAGATAAGCACTTCAGAAGACCGGAATCTAAACTTCACCAAACCACCCAACATTCAATGCTGGGTTCACTGAAATGCTTCTTTCAGTCAGAATAGCACTTCAGAAGACCAAAATCTCAACATCTCAAAACCACTCATCTTTCAATGCTGGCTTCACTGAAGTGCTTATTTCAGTGAGATAAACACTTCAGAAGACCAAAATCTCAACATCACCAAACCACACAAATTTCGATGCTGGGTTCACTGAAGTGCTTATTTCAGTGAGATAAGCACTTCAGAAGACCAAAATCTAAACTTCACCAAACCACCCAACTTTCAATGCTGGGTTCACTGAAATGCTTCTTTCAGTCAGATGAGCACTTCAGAAGACCAAAATCTAAACTTCACCAAACCAACCAACTTTCCATGCTGTGTTCACTGAAATAATTCTTTCAGTCAGATAAGCACTTCAGAAGACCAAAATGTCAACATCACCAAACCACACAAATTTCGATGCTGGGTTCACTGAAGTGCTTATTTCAGTGAGATAAGCACTGCAGAAGACCAAAATCTCAACATCACCAAACCACACAAATTTCGATGCTGGGTTCACTGAAGTGCTTATTTCAGTGAGATAAGCACTTCAGAAGACCAAAATCTAAACTTCACCAAAACACCCAACTTTCAATGCTGGGTTCACTGAAGTGCTTATTTCAGTGAGACAAGCACTTCAGAAGACCAAAATCTAAACTTCACCAAACCACCCAACTTTCAATGCTGGGATCACTGAAGTGCTTATTTCAGTGAGATAAGCACTTCAGAAGACCAAAATCTCAACATCACAAAACCACTCAACTTTCGAGGCTGGGTTCACTGAAGTGCTTATTTCATTGAGATAAGCACTTCACTACGCCAAAATCCCAACCTCACCAAACGAAACAACTTTTGATGCTGGTTCCACTGAATTGCTTAATTCAGTGAGATAAGCACTTCAGAAGGACAAAATCTAAACATCACTAAACGACTCAACTTTTGATGCTGATTTCACTGAAATGCTTCTTTCAGTCAGATAAGCACATCAGAAGGCCAAAATCTCAACTTCACCAAACCACCCAACTTTCGACATTGGATTTACACAAATGCTTATTTCAGTGAGATAAGCACTTCAGAAGACCAAATTCTAAACTTCACCAAACCACTCAACTTTCGATGGTGGGATCACTGAAGTGCTTATTTCAGTGAGATAAGCACTTCAGAAGACCAAAATCTAAACTTCACCAAACCACCCAACTTTCAATGCTGCGTTCACTGAAGTGCTTAATTCAGTGAGATAAGCACTTCAGAAGAGCAAAATCTAATCTTCACCAAACCACCCAACTTTCAATGCTGGGTTCCACTGAATTGCTAACTTCAGTGAGATAAGCACTTCAGAAGGCCAAAATCTAAACTTCACTAAACGACTCAACTTTTGATGCTGATTTCACTGAAATGCTTCTTTCAGTCAGATAAGCACATCAGAAAGCCAAAATCTCAACTTCACCAAAACACCCAACTTTCGATCCTGGATTTACACAAATGCTTATTTCAGTGAGACAAGCACTTCAGAAGACCAAAACCTCAACTTCACCAAACCACCCAACTTTCGATCCAGGATATAACAAAAGGCTTATTTCAGTGAGATAAGCACTTCAGAAGACCAAAATCTAAACTTCACCAAAACACCCAACTTTCAATGCTGGGTTCACTGAAGTGCTTATTTCAGTGAGATAAGCACTTCAGAAGACCAAAATCTTAACTTCACCAAACCACCCAACTTTCAATGCTGGGTTCACTGAAATGCTTCTTTCAGTCAGATGAGCACTTCAGAAGACCAAAATCTAAACTTCACCAAACCAACCAACTTTCCATGCTGGGTTCACTGAAATAATTCTTTCAGTCAGATAAGCACTTCAGAAGACCAAAATGTCAACATCACCAAACCACACAAATTTCGATGCTGGGTTCACTGAAGTGCTTATTTCAGTGAGATAAGCACTGCAGAAGACCAAAATCTCAACATCACCAAACCACACAAATTTCGATGCTGGGTTCACTGAAGTGCTTATTTCAGTGAGATAAGCACTTCAGAAGACCAAAATCTAAACTTCACCAAAACACCCAACTTTCAATGCTGGGTTCACTGAAGTGCTTATTTCAGGAGACAAGCACTTCAGAAGACCAAAATCTAAACTTCACCAAACCACCCAACTTTCAATGCTGGGATCACTGAAGTGCTTATTTCAGTGAAATAAGCACTTCAGAAGACCAAAATCTAAACTTCACCAAACCACCCAACTTTCAATGCTGGGTTCACTGAAGTGCTTATTTCAGTGAGATAAGCACTTCAGAAGACCAAAATCTCAACATCACAAAACCACTCAACTTTCGAGGCTGGGTTTACTGAAGTGCTTATTTCATTGAGATAAGCACTTCACTACGCCAAAATCCCAACCTCACCAAACGAAACAACTTTTGATGCTGGTTCCACTGAATTGCTTAATTCAGTGAGATAAGCACTTCAGAAGGACAAAATCTAAACATCACTAAACGACTCAACTTTTGATGCTGATTTCACTGAAATGCTTCTTTCAGTCAGATAAGCACATCAGAAGGCCAAAATCTCAACTTCACCAAACCACCCAACTTTCGACATTGGATTTACACAAACGCTTATTTCAGTGAGATAAGCACTTCAGAAGACCAAATTCTAAACTTCACCAAACCACTCAACTTTCGATGGTGGGATCACTGAAGTGCTTATTTCAGTGAGATAAGCACTTCAGAAGACCAAAATCTAAACTTCACCAAACCACCCAACTTTCAATGCTGCGTTCACTGAAGTGCTTAATTCAGTGAGATAAGCACTTCAGAAGAGCAAAATCTAATCTTCACCAAACCACCCAACTTTCAATGCTGGGTTCCACTGAATTGCTAACTTCAGTGAAGATAAGCACTTCAGAAGGCCAAAATCTAAACTTCACTAAACGACTCAACTTTTGATGCTGATTTCACTGAAATGCTTCTTTTAGTCAGATAAGCACATCAGAAAGCCAAAATTTCAACTTCACCAAACCACCCAACTTTCGATCCAGGATATATCAAAAGGCTTATTTCAGTGAGATAAGCACTTCAGAAGACCAAAATCTAAACTTCACCAAAACACCCAACTTTCGATCCTGGATTTACACAAATGCTTATTTCAGTGAGACAAGCACTTCAGAAGACCAAAACCTCAACTTCACCAAACCACCCAACTTTCGATCCAGGATATAACAAAAGGCTTATTTCAGTGAGATAAGCACTTCAGAAGACCAAAATCTAAACTTCACCAAAACACCCAACTTTCAATGCTGGGTTCACTGAAGTGCTTATTTCAGTGAGATCAGCACTTCAGAAGACCAAAATCTTAACTTCACCAAACCACCCAACTTTCAATGCTGGGTTCACTGAAATGCTTCTTTCAGTCAGATGAGCACTTCAGAAGACCAAAATCTAAACTTCACCAAACCAACCAACTTTCCATGCTGGGTTCACTGAAATGCTTCTTTCAGTCAGATAAGCACTTCAGAAGACCAAAATGTCAACATCACCAAACCACACAAATTTCGATGCTGGGTTCACTGAAGTGCTTATTTCAGTGAGATAAGCACTGCAGAAGACCAAAATCTCAACATCACCAAACCACACAAATTTCGATGCTGGTTTCACTGAAATGCTTCTTTCAGTGAGATAAGCACTTCAGAAGACCAAAATCTCAACTTCACCAAACCACCCAACTTTCAAAGCTGGTTTCACTGAAATGCTTCTTTCAGTCAGATAAGCACTTCAGAAGACCAAAATCTCAACATCTCAAAACCACTCATCTTTCAATGCTGGCTTCACTGAAGTGCTTATTTCAGTGAGAGAAACACTTCAGAAGACCAAAATCTAAACTTCACCAAACCACACAACTTTCAATGCTGGGATCACTGAATTGCTTATTTCAGTGAGATAAGCACTTCAGAAGGCCAAAATCTTAACTTCACTAAACGACACAACTTTTGATGCTGATTTCACTGAAATGCTTCTTTCAGTCAGATATGCACATCAGAAGGCCAAAATCTCAACTTCACCAAACCACCCAAGTGCTTATCTCACTGAAATAAGCACTTCAGTGAACCCAGCATTGAAAGTTGGGTGGTTTGGTGACGTTTAGATTTTGGTCTTCTGAAGTGCTTATTTCACTGAAATAAGAACTTCAGTGAACCCAGCATTGAAAGTTGGGTGGTTTGGTGAAGTTTAGATTTTGGTCTTCTGAAGTGCTTATTTCACTGAAATAAGCACTTCAGTGAACCCAGCATCGAAATTTGTGTGGTTTGGTGAAGTTTTGATTTTGGTCTTCTGAAGTGCTTATCTCACTGAAATAAGCACTTCAGTGAACCCAGCATTGAAAGTTGGGTGGTTTGGTGAAGTTTAGATTTTGGTCTTCTGAAGTGCTTATTTCACTGAAATAAGCACTTCAGTGAACACAGGATCGAAAGTTGAGTGGTTAGGTGATGTTGAGATTTTGGTCTTCTGAAGTGCTTATCTCACTGAAATCAGCACTGCAGTGAGTCCAGCATCGAAAGTTGAGTGGTTTTGTGAAGTTGAGTTTTTGGACTTCTGATGTGCATATCTGACTGAAAGAAGCATTTCAGTGAAATCAGCATCAAAAGTTGAGTCGTTTTGTGACGTTGGGATTTTTGCGCAGTGAAGTGCTTATCTCACTGAAATAAGCACTTCAGTGAAGCCAGCATTGAAAGATGAGTGGATTTGAGATGTTGAGATTTTGGTCTTCTGAAGTGCTTATCTCACTGAAAGAAGCATTTCAGTGATCCCAGCATGGAAAGTTGGGTGGTTTGCTGAAGTTGAGATTTTGGTCTTCTGAAGTGCTTATCTCACTGAAAGAAACATTTCAGTGAAACCAGAGTCAAAAGTTGAGTCGTTTGGTGAGGTTGGGATTTTGGCATTCTGAAGTGCTTATTTCACTGAAATAAGCACTTCAGTGAACCCAGCAATGAAAGTTGAGTGGTTTGGTGACGTTTAGATTTTGGTCTTCTGAAGTGCTTATCTCACTGAAATAAGCACTTCAGTGAACCCAGCATTGAAAGTTGGGTGGTTTGGTGACGTTTAGATTTTGGTCTTCTGAAGTGCTTATTTCACTGAAATAAGAACTTCAGTGAACCCAGCATTGAAAGTTGGGTGGTTTGGTGAAGTTTAGATTTTCGTCTTCTGAAGTGCTTATTTCACTGAAATAAGCACTTCAGTGAACCCAGCATTGAAAGTTGGGTGGTTTGGTGAAGTTTAGATTTTGGTCTTCTGAAGTGCTTATCTCACTGAAATAAGCACTTCAGTGAACCCAGCATTGAAAGTTGGGTGGTTTGGTGAAGTTTAGATTTTGGTCTTCTGAAGTGTTTCTCTCACTGAAATAAGCACTTCAGTGAAGCCAGCATTGAAAGATGAGTGGTTTTGAGATGTTGAGATTTTGGTCTTCTGAAGTGCTTATCTGACTGAAAGAAGCATTTCAGTGAAACCAGCTTTGAAAGTTGGGTGGTTTGGTGAAGTTGAGATTTTGGTCTTCTGAAGTGCTTATCTCACTGAAAGAAGCATTTCAGTGAAACCAGCATCGAAATTTGTGTGGTTTGGTGATGTTGAGATTTTGGTCTTCTGCAGTGCTTATCTCACTGAAATAAGCACTTCAGTGAACCCAGCATCGAAATTTGTGTGGTTTGGTGATGTTGACATTTTGGTCTTCTGAAGTGCTTATCTGACTGAAAGAAGCATTTCAGTGAACCCAGCATGGAAAGTTGGTTGGTTTGGTGAAGTTTAGATTTTGGTCTTCTGAAGTGCTCATCTGACTGAAAGAAGCATTTCAGTGAACCCAGCATTGAAAGTTGGGTGGTTTGGTGAAGTTAAGATTTTGGTCTTCTGAAGTGCTTATCTCACTGAAATAAGCACTTCAGTGAACCCAGCATTGAAAGTTGGGTGTTTTGGTGAAGTTTAGATTTTGGTCTTCTGAAGTGCTTATCTCACTGAAATAAGCCTTTTGTTATATCCTGGATCGAAAGTTGGGTGGTTTGGTGAAGTTGAGGTTTTGGTCTTCTGAAGTGCTTGTCTCACTGAAATAAGCATTTGTGCAAATCCAGGATCGAAAGTTGGGTGTTTTGGTGAAGTTTAGATTTTGGTCTTCTGAAGTGCTTATCTCACTGAAATAAGCCTTTTGTTATATCCTGGATCGAAAGTTGGGTGGTTTGGTGAAGTTGAGATTTTGGCTTTCTGATGTGCTTATCTGACTGAAAGAAGCATTTCAGTGAAATCAGCATCAAAAGTTGAGTCGTTTAGTGAAGTTTAGATTTTGGCCTTCTGAAGTGCTTATCTCACTGAAGTTAGCAATTCAGTGGAACCCAGCATTGAAAGTTGGGTGGTTTGGTGAAGATTAGATTTTGCTCTTCTGAAGTGCTTATCTCACTGAATTAAGCACTTCAGTGAACGCAGCATTGAAAGTTGGGTGGTTTGGTGAAGTTTAGATTTTGGTCTTCTGAAGTGCTTATCTCACTGAAATAAGCACTTCAGTGATCCCACCATCGAAAGTTGAGTGGTTTGGTGAAGTTTAGAATTTGGTCTTCTGAAGTGCTTATCTCACTGAAATAAGCATTTGTGTAAATCCAATGTCGAAAGTTGGGTGGTTTGGTGAAGTTGAGATTTTGGCCTTCTGATGTGCTTATCTGACTGAAAGAAGCATTTCAGTGAAATCAGCATCAAAAGTTGAGTCGTTTAGTGATGTTTAGATTTTGTCCTTCTGAAGTGCTTATCTCACTGAATTAAGCAATTCAGTGGAACCAGCATCAAAAGTTGTTTCGTTTGGTGAGGTTGGGATTTTGGCGTAGTGAAGTGCTTATCTCAATGAAATAAGCACTTCAGTAAACCCAGCCTCGAAAGTTGAGTGGTTTTGTGATGTTGAGATTTTGGTCTTCTGAAGTGCTTATCTCACTGAAATAAGCACTTCAGTGAACCCAGCATTGAAAGTTGGGTGGTTTGGTGAAGTTTAGATTTTGGTCTTCTGAAGTGCTTATTTCACTGAAATAAGCACTTCAGTGATCCCAGCATTGAAAGTTGGGTGGTTTGGTGAAGTTTAGATTTTGGTCTTCTGAAGTGCTTGTCTCCTGAAATAAGCACTTCAGTGAACCCAGCATTGAAAGTTGGGTGTTTTGGTGAAGTTTAGATTTTGGTCTTCTGAAGTGCTTATCTCACTGAAATAAGCAATTCAGTGGAACCAGCATTGAAAGTTGTGTGGTATGGTGAAGCTTAGATTTTGGTCTTCTGAAGTGCTTATCTCACTGAAATAAGCACTTCAGTGAACCCAGCATCGAAATTTGTGTGGTTTGGTGATGTTGAGATTTTGGTCTTCTGAAGTGTTTATCTCACTGAAATAAGCACTTCAGTGAAGCCAGCATTGAAAGATTAGTGGATTTGAGATGTTGAGATTTTGGTCTTCTGAAGTGCTTATCTGACTGAAAGAAGCATTTCAGTGATCCCAGCATGGAAAGTTGGGTGGTTTGCTGAAGTTTAGATTTTGGTCTTCTGAAGTGCTTATCTCACTGAAAGAAACATTTCAGTGAAACCAGAGTCAAAAGTTGAGTCGTTTGGTGAGGTTGGGATTTTGGCATTCTGAAGTGCTTATTTCACTGAAATAAGCACTTCAGTGAACCCAGCAATGAAAGTTGAGTGGTTTGGTGACGTTTAGATTTTGGTCTTCTGAAGTGCTTATCTCACTGAAATACGCACTTCAGTGAACCCAGCATTGAAAGTTGGGTGGTTTGGTGACGTTTAGATTTTGGTCTTCTGAAGTGCTTATTTCACTGAAATAAGAACTTCAGTGAACCCAGCATTGAAAGTTGGGTGGTTTGGTGAAGTTTAGATTTTGGTCTTCTGAAGTGCTTATTTCACTGAAATAAGCACTTCAGTGAACCCAGCATTGAAAGTTGGGTGGTTTGGTGAAGTTTAGATTTTGGTCTTCTGAAGTGCTTATCTCACTGAAATAAGCACTTCAGTGAACCCAGCATTGAAAGTTGGGTGGTTTGGTGAAGTTTAGATTTTGGTCTTCTGAAGTGCTTATTTCACTGAAATAAGCACTTCAGTGATCCCAGCATTGAAAGTTGGGTCGTTTGGTGAAGTTGAGATTTTGGCCTTCTGATGTGCATATCTGACTGAAAGAAGCATTTCAGTGAAATCAGCATCAAAAGTTGTGTCGTTTAGTGAAGTTAAGATTTTGGCCTTCTGAAGTGCTTATCTCACTGAAATAAGCAATTCAGTGATCCCAGCATTGAAAGTTGTGTGGTTTGGTGAAGTTTAGATTTTGGTCTTCTGAAGTGTTTCTCTCACTGAAATAAGCACTTCAGTGAACCCAGCATTGAAAGATGAGTGGTTTTGAGATGTTGAGATTTTGGTCTTCTGAAGTGCTTATCTGACTGAAAGAAGCATTTCAGTGAACCCAGCTTTGAAAGTTGGGTGGTTTGGTGAAGTTGAGATTTTGGTCTTCTGAAGTGCTTATCTCACTGAAAGAAGCATTTCAGTGAAACCAGCATCGAAATTTGTGTGGTTTGGTGATGTTGAGATTTTGGTCTTCTGCAGTGCTTATCTCACTGAAATAAGCACTTCAGTGAACCCAGCATCGAAATTTGTGTGGTTTGGTGATGTTGACATTTTGGTCTTCTGAAGTGCTTATCTGACTGAAAGAATTATTTCAGTGAACCCAGCATGGAAAGTTGGTTGGTTTGGTGAAGTTTAGATTTTGGTCTTCTGAAGTGCTCATCTGACTGAAAGAAGCATTTCAGTGAACCCAGCATTGAAAGTTGGGTGGTTTGGTGAAGTTAAGATTTTGGTCTTCTGAAGTGCTTATCTCACTGAAATAAGCACTTCAGTGAACCCAGCATTGAAAGTTGGGTGTTTTGGTGAAGTTTAGATTTTGGTCTTCTGAAGTGCTTATCTCACTGAAATAAGCCTTTTGTTATATCCTGGATCGAAAGTTGGGTGGTTTGGTGAAGTTGAGGTTTTGGTCTTCTGAAGTGCTTGTCTCACTGAAATAAGCATTTGTGTAAATGCAGGATCGAAAGTTGGGTGGTTTGGTGAAGTTGAGATTTTGGCCTTCTGATGTGCATATCTGACTGAAAGAAGCATTTCAGTGAAATCAGCATCAAAAGTTGAGTCGTTTAGTGAAGTTTAGATTTTGGCCTTCTGAAGTGCTTATCTCACTGAAATAAGCAATTCAGTGATCCCAGCATTGAAAGTTGTGTGGTTTGGTGAAGTTTAGATTTTGGTCTTCTGAAGTGCTTATCTCACTGAAATAAGCACTTCAGTGAACCCAGCATCGAAATTTGTGTGGTTTGGTGAAGTTTTGATTTTGGTCTTCTGAAGTGCTTATCTCACTGAAATAAGCACTTCAGTGAACCCAGCATTGAAAGTTGGGTGGTTTGGTGAAGTTTAGATTTTGGTCTTCTGAAGTGCTTATTTCACTGAAATAAGCACTTCAGTGAACACAGGATCGAAAGTTGAGTGGTTAGGTGATGTTGAGATTTTGGTCTTCTGAAGTGCTTATCTCACTGAAATCAGCACTGCAGTGAGTCCAGCATCGAAAGTTGAGTGGTTTTGTGAAGTTGAGTTTTTGGACTTCTGATGTGCATATCTGACTGAAAGAAGCATTTCAGTGAAATCAGCATCAAAAGTTGAGTCGTTTTGTGACGTTGGGATTTTTGCGCAGTGAAGTGCTTATCTCACTGAAATAAGCACTTCAGTGAAGCCAGCATTGAAAGATGAGTGGATTTGAGATGTTGAGATTTTGGTCTTCTGAAGTGCTTATCTGACTGAAAGAAGCATTTCAGTGATCCCAGCATGGAAAGTTGGGTGGTTTGCTGAAGTTTAGATTTTGGTCTTCTGAAGTGCTTATCTCACTGAAAGAAACATTTCAGTGAAACCAGAGTCAAAAGTTGAGTCGTTTGGTGAGGTTGGGATTTTGGCATTCTGAAGTGCTTATTTCACTGAAATAAGCACTTCAGTGAACCCAGCAATGAAAGTTGAGTGGTTTGGTGACGTTTAGATTTTGGTCTTCTGAAGTGCTTATCTCACTGAAATAAGCACTTCAGTGAACCCAGCATTGAAAGTTGGGTGGTTTGGTGACGTTTAGATTTTGGTCTTCTGAAGTGCTTATTTCACTGAAATAAGAACTTCAGTGAACCCAGCATTGAAAGTTGGGTGGTTTGGTGAAGTTTAGATTTTGGTCTTCTGAAGTGCTTATTTCACTGAAATAAGCACTTCAGTGAACCCAGCATTGAAAGTTGGGTGGTTTGGTGAAGTTTAGATTTTGGTCTTCTGAAGTGCTTATCTCACTGAAATAAGCACTTCAGTGAACCCAGCATTGAAAGTTGGGTGGTTTGGTGAAGTTTAGATTTTGGTCTTCTGAAGTGCTTATTTCACTGAAATAAGCACTTCAGTGATCCCAGCATTGAAAGTTGGGTGGTTTGGTGAAGTTGAGATTTTGGCCTTCTGATGTGCATATCTGACTGAAAGAAGCATTTCAGTGAAATCAGCATCAAAAGTTGTGTCGTTTAGTGAAGTTAAGATTTTGGCCTTCTGAAGTGCTTATCTCACTGAAATAAGCAATTCAGTGATCCCAGCATTGAAAGTTGTGTGGTTTGGTGAAGTTTAGATTTTGGTCTTCTGAAGTGTTTCTCTCACTGAAATAAGCACTTCAGTGAAGCCAGCATTGAAAGATGAGTGGTTTTGAGATGTTGAGATTTTGGTCTTCTGAAGTGCTTATCTGACTGAAAGAAGCATTTCAGTGAAACCAGCTTTGAAAGTTGGGTGGTTTGGTGAAGTTGAGATTTTGGTCTTCTGAAGTGCTTATCTCACTGAAAGAAGCATTTCAGTGAAACCAGCATCGAAATTTGTGTGGTTTGGTGATGTTGAGATTTTGGTCTTCTGCAGTGCTTATCTCACTGAAATAAGCACTTCAGTGAACCCAGCATCGAAATTTGTGTGGTTTGGTGATGTTGACATTTTGGTCTTCTGAAGTGCTTATCTGACTGAAAGAAGCATTTCAGTGAACCCAGCATGGAAAGTTGGTTGGTTTGGTGAAGTTTAGATTTTGGTCTTCTGAAGTGCTCATCTGACTGAAAGAAGCATTTCAGTGAACCCAGCATTGAAAGTTGGGTGGTTTGGTGAAGTTAAGATTTTGGTCTTCTGAAGTGCTTATCTCACTGAAATAAGCACTTCAGTGAACCCAGCATTGAAAGTTGGGTGTTTTGGTGAAGTTTAGATTTTGGTCTTCTGAAGTGCTTATCTCACTGAAATAAGCCTTTTGTTATATCCTGGATCGAAAGTTGGGTGGTTTGGTGAAGTTGAGGTTTTGGTCTTCTGAAGTGCTTGTCTCACTGAAATAAGCATTTGTGTAAATCCAGGATCGAAAGTTGGGTGGTTTGGTGAAGTTGAGATTTTGGCCTTCTGATGTGCATATCTGACTGAAAGAAGCATTTCAGTGAAATCAGCATCAAAAGTTGAGTCGTTTAGTGAAGTTTAGATTTTGGCCTTCTGAAGTGCTTATCTCACTGAAATAAGCAATTCAGTGATCCCAGCATTGAAAGTTGTGTGGTTTGGTGAAGTTTAGATTTTGGTCTTCTGAAGTGCTTATCTCACTGAAATAAGCACTTCAGTGAACCCAGCATCGAAATTTGTGTGGTTTGGTGATGTTGAGATTTTGGTCTTCTGAAGTGTTTATCTCACTGAAATAAGCACTTCAGTGAAGCCAGCATTGAAAGATGAGTGGTTTTGAGATGTTGAGATTTTGGTCTTCTGAAGTGCTATTCTGACTGAAAGAAGCATTTCAGTGAACCCAGCATTGAATGTTGGGTGGTTTGGTGAAGTTTAGATTCTGGTCTTCTGAAGTGCTTATCTCACTGAAAGAAGCATTTCAGTGAAACCAGAGTCAAAAGTTGAGTCGTTTGGTGAGGTTGATATTTTGGCATTCTGAAGTGCTTATCTCACTGAAATAAGCACTTCAGTTAACCCAGCATTGAAAGTTGGGTGGTTTGGTGAAGTTCAGATTTTGGTCTTCTGAAGTGCTTATTTCACTGAAATAAGCACTTCAGTGATCCCAGCATTGAAAGTTGGGTGGTTTGGTGAAGTTTAGATTTTGGTCTTCTGAAGTGCTTGTCTCCTGAAATAAGCACTTCAGTGAACCCAGCATTGAAAGTTGGGTGTTTTGGTGAAGTTTAGATTTTGGTCTTCTGAAGTGCTTATCTCACTGAAATAAGCAATTCAGTGGAACCAGCATTGAAAGTTGTGTGGTATGGTGAAGCTTAGATTTTGGTCTTCTGAAGTGCTTATCTCACTGAAATAAGCACTTCAGTGAACCCAGCATCGAAATTTGTGTGGTTTGGTGATGTTGAGATTTTGGTCTTCTGAAGTGTTTATCTCACTGAAATAAGCACTTCAGTGAAGCCAGCATTGAAAGATGAGTGGATTTGAGATGTTGAGATTTTGGTCTTCTGAAGTGCTTATCTGACTGAAAGAAGCATTTCAGTGATCCCAGCATGGAAAGTTTGGTGGTTTGCTGAAGTTTAGATTTTGGTCTTCTGAAGTGCTTATCTCACTGAAAGAAACATTTCAGTGAAACCAGAGTCAAAAGTTGAGTCGTTTGGTGAGGTTGGGATTTTGGCATTCTGAAGTGCTTATTTCACTGAAATAAGCACTTCAGTGAACCCAGCAATGAAAGTTGAGTGGTTTGGTGACGTTTAGATTTTGGTCTTCTGAAGTGCTTATCTCACTGAAATAAGCACTTCAGTGAACCCAGCATTGAAAGTTGGGTGGTTTGGTGACGTTTAGATTTTGGTCTTCTGAAGTGCTTATTTCACTGAAATAAGAACTTCAGTGAACCCAGCATTGAAAGTTGGGTGGTTTGGTGAAGTTTAGATTTTCGTCTTCTGAAGTGCTTATTTCACTGAAATAAGCACTTCAGTGATCCCAGCATTGAAAGTTGGGTCGTTTGGTGAAGTTGAGATTTTGGCCTTCTGATGTGCATATCTGACTGAAAGAAGCATTTCAGTGAAATCAGCATCAAAAGTTGTGTCGTTTAGTGAAGTTAAGATTTTGGCCTTCTGAAGTGCTTATCTCACTGAAATAAGCAATTCAGTGATCCCAGCATTGAAAGTTGTGTGGTTTGGTGAAGTTTAGATTTTGGTCTTCTGAAGTGTTTCTCTCACTGAAATAAGCACTTCAGTGAACCCAGCATTGAAAGATGAGTGGTTTTGAGATGTTGAGATTTTGGTCTTCTGAAGTGCTTATCTGACTGAAAGAAGCATTTCAGTGAACCCAGCTTTGAAAGTTGGGTGGTTTGGTGAAGTTGAGATTTTGGTCTTCTGAAGTGCTTATCTCACTGAAAGAAGCATTTCAGTGAAACCAGCATCGAAATTTGTGTGGTTTGGTGATGTTGAGATTTTGGTCTTCTGCAGTGCTTATCTCACTGAAATAAGCACTTCAGTGAACCCAGCATCGAAATTTGTGTGGTTTGGTGATGTTGACATTTTGGTCTTCTGAAGTGCTTATCTGACTGAAAGAATTATTTCAGTGAACCCAGCATGGAAAGTTGGTTGGTTTGGTGAAGTTTAGATTTTGGTCTTCTGAAGTGCTCATCTGACTGAAAGAAGCATTTCAGTGAACCCAGCATTGAAAGTTGGGTGGTTTGGTGAAGTTAAGATTTTGGTCTTCTGAAGTGCTTATCTCACTGAAATAAGCACTTCAGTGAACCCAGCATTGAAAGTTGGGTGTTTTGGTGAAGTTTAGATTTTGGTCTTCTGAAGTGCTTATCTCACTGAAATAAGCCTTTTGTTATATCCTGGATCGAAAGTTGGGTGGTTTGGTGAAATTGAGGTTTTGGTCTTCTGAAGTGCTTGTCTCACTGAAATAAGCATTTGTGTAAATGCAGGATCGAAAGTTGGGTGGTTTGGTGAAGTTGAGATTTTGGCCTTCTGATGTGCATATCTGACTGAAAGAAGCATTTCAGTGAAATCAGCATCAAAAGTTGAGTCGTTTAGTGAAGTTTAGATTTTGGCCTTCTGAAGTGCTTATCTCACTGAAATAAGCAATTCAGTGATCCCAGCATTGAAAGTTGTGTGGTTTGGTGAAGTTTAGATTTTGGTCTTCTGAAGTGCTTATCTCACTGAAATAAGCACTTCAGTGAACCCAGCATCGAAATTTGTGTGGTTTGGTGAAGTTTTGATTTTGGTCTTCTGAAGTGCTTATCTCACTGAAATAAGCACTTCAGTGAACCCAGCATTGAAAGTTGGGTGGTTTGGTGAAGTTTAGATTTTGGTCTTCTGAAGTGCTTATTTCACTGAAATAAGCACTTCAGTGAACACAGGATCGAAAGTTGAGTGGTTAGGTGATGTTGAGATTTTGGTCTTCTGAAGTGCTTATCTCACTGAAATCAGCACTGCAGTGAGTCCAGCATCGAAAGTTGAGTGGTTTTGTGAAGTTGAGTTTTTGGACTTCTGATGTGCATATCTGACTGAAAGAAGCATTTCAGTGAAATCAGCATCAAAAGTTGAGTCGTTTTGTGACGTTGGGATTTTTGCGCAGTGAAGTGCTTATCTCACTGAAATAAGCACTTCAGTGAAGCCAGCATTGAAAGATGAGTGGATTTGAGATGTTGAGATTTTGGTCTTCTGAAGTGCTTATCTGACTGAAAGAAGCATTTCAGTGATCCCAGCATGGAAAGTTGGGTGGTTTGCTGAAGTTTAGATTTTGGTCTTCTGAAGTGCTTATCTCACTGAAAGAAACATTTCAGTGAAACCAGAGTCAAAAGTTGAGTCGTTTGGTGAGGTTGGGATTTTGGCATTCTGAAGTGCTTATTTCACTGAAATAAGCACTTCAGTGAACCCAGCAATGAAAGTTGAGTGGTTTGGTGACGTTTAGATTTTGGTCTTCTGAAGTGCTTATCTCACTGAAATAAGCACTTCAGTGAACCCAGCATTGAAAGTTGGGTGGTTTGGTGACGTTTAGATTTTGGTCTTCTGAAGTGCTTATTTCACTGAAATAAGAACTTCAGTGAACCCAGCATTGAAAGTTGGGTGGTTTGGTGAAGTTTAGATTTTGGTCTTCTGAAGTGCTGATTTCACTGAAATAAGCACTTCAGTGAACCCAGCATTGAAAGTTGGGTGGTTTGGTGAAGTTTAGATTTTGGTCTTCTGAAGTGCTTATCTCACTGAAATAAGCACTTCAGTGAACCCAGCATTGAAAGTTGGGTGGTTTGGTGAAGTTTAGATTTTGGTCTTCTGAAGTGCTTATTTCACTGAAATAAGCACTTCAGTGATCCCAGCATTGAAAGTTGGGTGGTTTGGTGAAGTTGAGATTTTGGCCTTCTGATGTGCATATCTGACTGAAAGAAGCATTTCAGTGAAATCAGCATCAAAAGTTGTGTCGTTTAGTGAAGTTAAGATTTTGGCCTTCTGAAGTGCTTATCTCACTGAAATAAGCAATTCAGTGATCCCAGCATTGAAAGTTGTGTGGTTTGGTGAAGTTTAGATTTTGGTCTTCTGAAGTGTTTCTCTCACTGAAATAAGCACTTCAGTGAAGCCAGCATTGAAAGATGAGTGGTTTTGAGATGTTGAGATTTTGGTCTTCTGAAGTGCTTATCTGACTGAAAGAAGCATTTCAGTGAAACCAGCTTTGAAAGTTGGGTGGTTTGGTGAAGTTGAGATTTTGGTCTTCTGAAGTGCTTATCTCACTGAAAGAAGCATTTCAGTGAAACCAGCATCGAAATTTGTGTGGTTTGGTGATGTTGAGATTTTGGTCTTCTGCAGTGCTTATCTCACTGAAATAAGCACTTCAGTGAACCCAGCATCGAAATTTGTGTGGTTTGGTGATGTTGACATTTTGGTCTTCTGAAGTGCTTATCTGACTGAAAGAAGCATTTCAGTGAACCCAGCATGGAAAGTTGGTTGGTTTGGTGAAGTTTAGATTTTGGTCTTCTGAAGTGCTCATCTGACTGAAAGAAGCATTTCAGTGAACCCAGCATTGAAAGTTGGGTGGTTTGGTGAAGTTAAGATTTTGGTCTTCTGAAGTGCTTATCTCACTGAAATAAGCACTTCAGTGAACCCAGCATTGAAAGTTGGGTGTTTTGGTGAAGTTTAGATTTTGGTCTTCTGAAGTGCTTATCTCACTGAAATAAGCCTTTTGTTATATCCTGGATCGAAAGTTGGGTGGTTTGGTGAAGTTGAGGTTTTGGTCTTCTGAAGTGCTTGTCTCACTGAAATAAGCATTTGTGTAAATCCAGGATCGAAAGTTGGGTGTTTTGGTGAAGTTTAGATTTTGGTCTTCTGAAGTGCTTATCTCACTGAAATAAGCCTTTTGTTATATCCTGGATCGAAAGTTGGGTGGTTTGGTGAAGTTGAGATTTTGGCTTTCTGATGTGCTTATCTGACTGAAAGAAGCATTTCAGTGAAATCAGCATCAAAAGTTGAGTCGTTTAGTGAAGTTTAGATTTTGGCCTTCTGAAGTGCTTATCTCACTGAAGTTAGCAATTCAGTGGAACCCAGCATTGAAAGTTGGGTGGTTTGGTGAAGATTAGATTTTGCTCTTCTGAAGTGCTTATCTCACTGAATTAAGCACTTCAGTGAACGCAGCATTGAAAGTTGGGTGGTTTGGTGAAGTTTAGATTTTGGTCTTCTGAAGTGCTTATCTCACTGAAATAAGCACTTCAGTGATCCCACCATCGAAAGTTGAGTGGTTTGGTGAAGTTTAGAATTTGGTCTTCTGAAGTGCTTATCTCACTGAAATAAGCATTTGTGTAAATCCAATGTCGAAAGTTGGGTGGTTTGGTGAAGTTGAGATTTTGGCCTTCTGATGTGCTTATCTGACTGAAAGAAACATTTCAGTGAAATCAGCATCAAAAGTTGAGTCGTTTAGTGATGTTTAGATTTTGTCCTTCTGAAGTGCTTATCTCACTGAATTAAGCAATTCAGTGGAACCAGCATCAAAAGTTGTTTCGTTTGGTGAGGTTGGGATTTTGGCGTAGTGAAGTGCTTATCTCAATGAAATAAGCACTTCAGTAAACCCAGCCTCGAAAGTTGAGTGGTTTTGTGATGTTGAGGTTTTGGTCTTCTGAAGTGCTTATCTCACTGAAATAAGCACTTCAGTGAACCCAGCATTGAAAGTTGGGTGGTTTGGTGAAGTTTAGATTTTGGTCTTCTGAAGTGCTTATTTCACTGAAATAAGCACTTCAGTGATCCCAGCATTGAAAGTTGGGTGGTTTGGTGAAGTTTAGATTTTGGTCTTCTGAAGTGCTTGTCTCCTGAAATAAGCACTTCAGTGAACCCAGCATTGAAAGTTGGGTGTTTTGGTGAAGTTTAGATTTTGGTCTTCTGAAGTGCTTATCTCACTGAAATAAGCAATTCAGTGGAACCAGCATTGAAAGTTGTGTGGTATGGTGAAGCTTAGATTTTGGTCTTCTGAAGTGCTTATCTCACTGAAATAAGCACTTCAGTGAACCCAGCATCGAAATTTGTGTGGTTTGGTGATGTTGAGATTTTGGTCTTCTGAAGTGTTTATCTCACTGAAATAAGCACTTCAGTGAAGCCAGCATTGAAAGATGAGTGGATTTGAGATGTTGAGATTTTGGTCTTCTGAAGTGCTTATCTGACTGAAAGAAGCATTTTAGTGATCCCAGCATGGAAAGTTGGGTGGTTTGCTGAAGTTTAGATTTTGGTCTTCTGAAGTGCTTATCTCACTGAAAGAAACATTTCAGTGAAACCAGAGTCAAAAGTTGAGTCGTTTGGTGAGGTTGGGATTTTGGCATTCTGAAGTGCTTATTTCACTGAAATAAGCACTTCAGTGAACCCAGCAATGAAAGTTGAGTGGTTTGGTGACGTTTAGATTTTGGTCTTCTGAAGTGCTTATCTCACTGAAATAAGCACTTCAGTGAACCCAGCATTGAAAGTTGGGTGGTTTGGTGACGTTTAGATTTTGGTCTTCTGAAGTGCTTATTTCACTGAAATAAGAACTTCAGTGAACCCAGCATTGAAAGTTGGGTGGTTTGGTGAAGTTTAGATTTTGGTCTTCTGAAGTGCTTATTTCACTGAAATAAGCACTTCAGTGAACCCAGCATTGAAAGTTGGGTGGTTTGGTGAAGTTTAGATTTTGGTCTTCTGAAGTGCTTATCTCACTGAAATAAGCACTTCAGTGAACCCAGCATTGAAAGTTGGGTGGTTTGGTGAAGTTTAGATTTTGGTCTTCTGAAGTGCTTATTTCACTGAAATAAGCACTTCAGTGATCCCAGCATTGAAAGTTGGGTCGTTTGGTGAAGTTGAGATTTTGGCCTTCTGATGTGCATATCTGACTGAAAGAAGCATTTCAGTGAAATCAGCATCAAAAGTTGTGTCGTTTAGTGAAGTTAAGATTTTGGCCTTCTGAAGTGCTTATCTCACTGAAATAAGCAATTCAGTGATCCCAGCATTGAAAGTTGTGTGGTTTGGTGAAGTTTAGATTTTGGTCTTCTGAAGTGTTTCTCTCACTGAAATAAGCACTTCAGTGAACCCAGCATTGAAAGATGAGTGGTTTTGAGATGTTGAGATTTTGGTCTTCTGAAGTGCTTATCTGACTGAAAGAAGCATTTCAGTGAACCCAGCTTTGAAAGTTGGGTGGTTTGGTGAAGTTGAGATTTTGGTCTTCTGAAGTGCTTATCTCACTGAAAGAAGCATTTCAGTGAAACCAGCATCGAAATTTGTGTGGTTTGGTGATGTTGAGATTTTGGTCTTCTGCAGTGCTTATCTCACTGAAATAAGCACTTCAGTGAACCCAGCATCGAAATTTGTGTGGTTTGGTGATGTTGACATTTTTGTCTTCTGAAGTGCTTATCTGACTGAAAGAATTATTTCAGTGAACCCAGCATGGAAAGTTGGTTGGTTTGGTGAAGTTTAGATTTTGGTCTTCTGAAGTGCTCATCTGACTGAAAGAAGCATTTCAGTGAACCCAGCATTGAAAGTTGGGTGGTTTGGTGAAGTTAAGATTTTGGTCTTCTGAAGTGCTTATCTCACTGAAATAAGCACTTCAGTGAACCCAGCATTGAAAGTTGGGTGTTTTGGTGAAGTTTAGATTTTGGTCTTCTGAAGTGCTTATCTCACTGAAATAAGCCTTTTGTTATATCCTGGATCGAAAGTTGGGTGGTTTGGTGAAATTGAGGTTTTGGTCTTCTGAAGTGCTTGTCTCACTGAAATAAGCATTTGTGTAAATCCAGGATCGAAAGTTGGGTGGTTTGGTGAAGTTGAGATTTTGGCCTTCTGATGTGCATATCTGACTGAAAGAAGCATTTCAGTGAAATCAGCATCAAAAGTTGAGTCGTTTAGTGAAGTTTAGATTTTGGCCTTCTGAAGTGCTTATCTCACTGAAATAAGCAATTCAGTGATCCCAGCATTGAAAGTTGTGTGGTTTGGTGAAGTTTAGATTTTGGTCTTCTGAAGTGCTTATCTCACTGAAATAAGCACTTCAGTGAACCCAGCATCGAAATTTGTGTGGTTTGGTGAAGTTTTGATTTTGGTCTTCTGAAGTGCTTATCTCACTGAAATAAGCACTTCAGTGAACCCAGCATTGAAAGTTGGGTGGTTTGGTGAAGTTTAGATTTTGGTCTTCTGAAGTGCTTATTTCACTGAAATAAGCACTTCAGTGAACACAGGATCGAAAGTTGAGTGGTTAGGTGATGTTGAGATTTTGGTCTTCTGAAGTGCTTATCTCACTGAAATCAGCACTGCAGTGAGTCCAGCATCGAAAGTTGAGTGGTTTTGTGAAGTTGAGTTTTTGGACTTCTGATGTGCATATCTGACTGAAAGAAGCATTTCAGTGAAATCAGCATCAAAAGTTGAGTCGTTTTGTGACGTTGGGATTTTTGCGCAGTGAAGTGCTTATCTCACTGAAATAAGCACTTCAGTGAAGCCAGCATTGAAAGATGAGTGGATTTGAGATGTTGAGATTTTGGTCTTCTGAAGTGCTTATCTGACTGAAAGAAGCATTTCAGTGATCCCAGCATGGAAAGTTGGGTGGTTTGCTGAAGTTTAGATTTTGGTCTTCTGACGTGCTTATCTCACTGAAAGAAACATTTCAGTGAAACCAGAGTCAAAAGTTGAGTCGTTTGGTGAGGTTGGGATTTTGGCATTCTGAAGTGCTTATTTCACTGAAATAAGCACTTCAGTGAACCCAGCAATGAAAGTTGAGTGGTTTGGTGACGTTTAGATTTTGGTCTTCTGAAGTGCTTATCTCACTGAAATAAGCACTTCAGTGAACCCAGCATTGAAAGTTGGGTGGTTTGGTGACGTTTAGATTTTGGTCTTCTGAAGTGCTTATTTCACTGAAATAAGAACTTCAGTGAACCCAGCATTGAAAGTTGGGTGGTTTGGTGAAGTTTAGATTTTGGTCTTCTGAAGTGCTTATTTCACTGAAATAAGCACTTCAGTGAACCCAGCATTGAAAGTTGGGTGGTTTGGTGAAGTTTAGATTTTGGTCTTCTGAAGTGCTTATCTCACTGAAATAAGCACTTCAGTGAACCCAGCATTGAAAGTTGGGTGGTTTGGTGAAGTTTAGATTTTGGTCTTCTGAAGTGCTTATTTCACTGAAATAAGCACTTCAGTGATCCCAGCATTGAAAGTTGGGTGGTTTGGTGAAGTTGAGATTTTGGCCTTCTGATGTGCATATCTGACTGAAAGAAGCATTTCAGTGAAATCAGCATCAAAAGTTGTGTCGTTTAGTGAAGTTAAGATTTTGGCCTTCTGAAGTGCTTATCTCACTGAAATAAGCAATTCAGTGATCCCAGCATTGAAAGTTGTGTGGTTTGGTGAAGTTTAGATTTTGGTCTTCTGAAGTGTTTCTCTCACTGAAATAAGCACTTCAGTGAAGCCAGCATTGAAAGATGAGTGGTTTTGAGATGTTGAGATTTTGGTCTTCTGAAGTGCTTATCTGACTGAAAGAAGCATTTCAGTGAAACCAGCTTTGAAAGTTGGGTGGTTTGGTGAAGTTGAGATTTTGGTCTTCTGAAGTGCTTATCTCACTGAAAGAAGCATTTCAGTGAAACCAGCATCGAAATTTGTGTGGTTTGGTGATGTTGAGATTTTGGTCTTCTGCAGTGCTTATCTCACTGAAATAAGCACTTCAGTGAACCCAGCATCGAAATTTGTGTGGTTTGGTGATGTTGACATTTTGGTCTTCTGAAGTGCTTATCTGACTGAAAGAAGCATTTCAGTGAACCCAGCATGGAAAGTTGGTTGGTTTGGTGAAGTTTAGATTTTGGTCTTCTGAAGTGCTCATCTGACTGAAAGAAGCATTTCAGTGAACCCAGCATTGAAAGTTGGGTGGTTTGGTGAAGTTAAGATTTTGGTCTTCTGAAGTGCTTATCTCACTGAAATAAGCACTTCAGTGAACCCAGCATTGAAAGTTGGGTGTTTTGGTGAAGTTTAGATTTTGGTCTTCTGAAGTGCTTATCTCACTGAAATAAGCCTTTTGTTATATCCTGGATCGAAAGTTGGGTGGTTTGGTGAAGTTGAGGTTTTGGTCTTCTGAAGTGCTTGTCTCACTGAAATAAGCATTTGTGTAAATCCAGGATCGAAAGTTGGGTGTTTTGGTGAAGTTTAGATTTTGGTCTTCTGAAGTGCTTATCTCACTGAAATAAGCCTTTTGTTATATCCTGGATCGAAAGTTGGGTGGTTTGGTGAAGTTGAGATTTTGGCTTTCTGATGTGCTTATCTGACTGAAAGAAGCATTTCAGTGAAATCAGCATCAAAAGTTGAGTCGTTTAGTGAAGTTTAGATTTTGGCCTTCTGAAGTGCTTATCTCACTGAAGTTAGCAATTCAGTGGAACCCAGCATTGAAAGTTGGGTGGTTTGGTGAAGATTAGATTTTGCTCTTCTGAAGTGCTTATCTCACTGAATTAAGCACTTCAGTGAACGCAGCATTGAAAGTTGGGTGGTTTGGTGAAGTTTAGATTTTGGTCTTCTGAAGTGCTTATCTCACTGAAATAAGCACTTCAGTGATCCCACCATCGAAAGTTGAGTGGTTTGGTGAAGTTTAGAATTTGGTCTTCTGAAGTGCTTATCTCACTGAAATAAGCATTTGTGTAAATCCAATGTCGAAAGTTGGGTGGTTTGGTGAAGTTGAGATTTTGGCCTTCTGATGTGCTTATCTGACTGAAAGAAGCATTTCAGTGAAATCAGCATCAAAAGTTGAGTCGTTTAGTGATGTTTAGATTTTGTCCTTCTGAAGTGCTTATCTCACTGAATTAAGCAATTCAGTGGAACCAGCATCAAAAGTTGTTTCGTTTGGTGAGGTTGGGATTTTGGCGTAGTGAAGTGCTTATCTCAATGAAATAAGCACTTCAGTAAACCCAGCCTCGAAAGTTGAGTGGTTTTGTGATGTTGAGATTTTGGTCTTCTGAAGTGCTTATCTCACTGAAATAAGCACTTCAGTGAACCCAGCATTGAAAGTTGGGTGGTTTGGTGAAGTTTAGATTTTGGTCTTCTGAAGTGCTTATTTCACTGAAATAAGCACTTCAGTGATCCCAGCATTGAAAGTTGGGTGGTTTGGTGAAGTTTAGATTTTGGTCTTCTGAAGTGCTTGTCTCCTGAAATAAGCACTTCAGTGAACCCAGCATTGAAAGTTGGGTGTTTTGGTGAAGTTTAGATTTTGGTCTTCTGAAGTGCTTATCTCACTGAAATAAGCAATTCAGTGGAACCAGCATTGAAAGTTGTGTGGTATGGTGAAGCTTAGATTTTGGTCTTCTGAAGTGCTTATCTCACTGAAATAAGCACTTCAGTGAACCCAGCATCGAAATTTGTGTGGTTTGGTGATGTTGAGATTTTGGTCTTCTGAAGTGTTTATCTCACTGAAATAAGCACTTCAGTGAAGCCAGCATTGAAAGATGAGTGGATTTGAGATGTTGAGATTTTGGTCTTCTGACGTGCTTATCTGACTGAAAGAAGCATTTTAGTGATCCCAGCATGGAAAGTTGGGTGGTTTGCTGAAGTTTAGATTTTGGTCTTCTGAAGTGCTTATCTCACTGAAAGAAACATTTCAGTGAAACCAGAGTCAAAAGTTGAGTCGTTTGGTGAGGTTGGGATTTTGGCATTCTGAAGTGCTTATTTCACTGAAATAAGCACTTCAGTGAACCCAGCAATGAAAGTTGAGTGGTTTGGTGACGTTTAGATTTTGGTCTTCTGAAGTGCTTATCTCACTGAAATAAGCACTTCAGTGAACCCAGCATTGAAAGTTGGGTGGTTTGGTGACGTTTAGATTTTGGTCTTCTGAAGTGCTTATTTCACTGAAATAAGAACTTCAGTGAACCCAGCATTGAAAGTTGGGTGGTTTGGTGAAGTTTAGATTTTGGTCTTCTGAAGTGCTTATTTCACTGAAATAAGCACTTCAGTGAACCCAGCATTGAAAGTTGGGTGGTTTGGTGAAGTTTAGATTTTGGTCTTCTGAAGTGCTTATCTCACTGAAATAAGCACTTCAGTGAACCCAGCATTGAAAGTTGGGTGGTTTGGTGAAGTTTAGATTTTGGTCTTCTGAAGTGCTTATTTCACTGAAATAAGCACTTCAGTGATCCCAGCATTGAAAGTTGGGTCGTTTGGTGAAGTTGAGATTTTGGCCTTCTGATGTGCATATCTGACTGAAAGAAGCATTTCAGTGAAATCAGCATCAAAAGTTGTGTCGTTTAGTGAAGTTAAGATTTTGGCCTTCTGAAGTGCTTATCTCACTGAAATAAGCAATTCAGTGATCCCAGCATTGAAAGTTGTGTGGTTTGGTGAAGTTTAGATTTTGGTCTTCTGAAGTGTTTCTCTCACTGAAATAAGCACTTCAGTGAACCCAGCATTGAAAGATGAGTGGTTTTGAGATGTTGAGATTTTGGTCTTCTGAAGTGCTTATCTGACTGAAAGAAGCATTTCAGTGAACCCAGCTTTGAAAGTTGGGTGGTTTGGTGAAGTTGAGATTTTGGTCTTCTGAAGTGCTTATCTCACTGAAAGAAGCATTTCAGTGAAACCAGCATCGAAATTTGTGTGGTTTGGTGATGTTGAGATTTTGGTCTTCTGCAGTGCTTATCTCACTGAAATAAGCACTTCAGTGAACCCAGCATCGAAATTTGTGTGGTTTGGTGATGTTGACATTTTTGTCTTCTGAAGTGCTTATCTGACTGAAAGAATTATTTCAGTGAACCCAGCATGGAAAGTTGGTTGGTTTGGTGAAGTTTAGATTTTGGTCTTCTGAAGTGCTCATCTGACTGAAAGAAGCATTTCAGTGAACCCAGCATTGAAAGTTGGGTGGTTTGGTGAAGTTAAGATTTTGGTCTTCTGAAGTGCTTATCTCACTGAAATAAGCACTTCAGTGAACCCAGCATTGAAAGTTGGGTGTTTTGGTGAAGTTTAGATTTTGGTCTTCTGAAGTGCTTATCTCACTGAAATAAGCCTTTTGTTATATCCTGGATCGAAAGTTGGGTGGTTTGGTGAAGTTGAGGTTTTGGTCTTCTGAAGTGCTTGTCTCACTGAAATAAGCATTTGTGTAAATGCAGGATCGAAAGTTGGGTGGTTTGGTGAAGTTGAGATTTTGTCCTTCTGATGTGCATATCTGACTGAAAGAAGCATTTCAGTGAAATCAGCATCAAAAGTTGAGTCGTTTAGTGAAGTTTAGATTTTGGCCTTCTGAAGTGCTTATCTCACTGAAATAAGCAATTCAGTGATCCCAGCATTGAAAGTTGTGTGGTTTGGTGAAGTTTAGATTTTGGTCTTCTGAAGTGCTTATCTCACTGAAATAAGCACTTCAGTGAACCCAGCATCGTAATTTGTGTGGTTTGGTGAAGTTTTGATTTTGGTCTTCTGAAGTGCTTATCTCACTGAAATAAGCACTTCAGTGAACCCAGCATTGAAAGTTGGGTGGTTTGGTGAAGTTTAGATTTTGGTCTTCTGAAGTGCTTATTTCACTGAAATAAGCACTTCAGTGAACACAGGATCGAAAGTTGAGTGGTTAGGTGATGTTGAGATTTTGGTCTTCTGAAGTGCTTATCTCACTGAAATCAGCACTGCAGTGAGTCCAGCATCGAAAGTTGAGTGGTTTTGTGAAGTTGAGTTTTTGGACTTCTGATGTGCATATCTGACTGAAAGAAGCATTTCAGTGAAATCAGCATCAAAAGTTGAGTCGTTTTGTGACGTTGGGATTTTTGCGCAGTGAAGTGCTTATCTCACTGAAATAAGCACTTCAGTGAAGCCAGCATTGAAAGATGAGTGGATTTGAGATGTTGAGATTTTGGTCTTCTGAAGTGCTTATCTGACTGAAAGAAGCATTTCAGTGATCCCAGCATGGAAAGTTGGGTGGTTTGCTGAAGTTTAGATTTTGGTCTTCTGAAGTGCTTATCTCACTGAAAGAAACATTTCAGTGAAACCAGAGTCAAAAGTTGAGTCGTTTGGTGAGGTTGGGATTTTGGCATTCTGAAGTGCTTATTTCACTGAAATAAGCACTTCAGTGAACCCAGCAATGAAAGTTGAGTGGTTTGGTGACGTTTAGATTTTGGTCTTCTGAAGTGCTTATCTCACTGAAATAAGCACTTCAGTGAACCCAGCATTGAAAGTTGGGTGGTTTGGTGACGTTTAGATTTTGGTCTTCTGAAGTGCTTATTTCACTGAAATAAGAACGTCAGTGAACCCAGCATTGAAAGTTGGGTGGTTTGGTGAAGTTTAGATTTTGGTCTTCTGAAGTGCTGATTTCACTGAAATAAGCACTTCAGTGAACCCAGCATTGAAAGTTGGGTGGTTTGGTGAAGTTTAGATTTTGGTCTTCTGAAGTGCTTATCTCACTGAAATAAGCACTTCAGTGAACCCAGCATTGAAAGTTGGGTGGTTTGGTGAAGTTTAGATTTTGGTCTTCTGAAGTGCTTATTTCACTGAAATAAGCACTTCAGTGATCCCAGCATTGAAAGTTGGGTGGTTTGGTGAAGTTGAGATTTTGGCCTTCTGATGTGCATATCTGACTGAAAGAAGCATTTCAGTGAAATCAGCATCAAAAGTTGTGTCGTTTAGTGAAGTTAAGATTTTGGCCTTCTGAAGTGCTTATCTCACTGAAATAAGCAATTCAGTGATCCCAGCATTGAAAGTTGTGTGGTTTGGTGAAGTTTAGATTTTGGTCTTCTGAAGTGTTTCTCTCACTGAAATAAGCACTTCAGTGAAGCCAGCATTGAAAGATGAGTGGTTTTGAGATGTTGAGATTTTGGTCTTCTGAAGTGCTTATCTGACTGAAAGAAGCATTTCAGTGAAACCAGCTTTGAAAGTTGGGTGGTTTGGTGAAGTTGAGATTTTGGTCTTCTGAAGTGCTTATCTCACTGAAAGAAGCATTTCAGTGAAACCAGCATCGAAATTTGTGTGGTTTGGTGATGTTGAGATTTTGGTCTTCTGCAGTGCTTATCTCACTGAAATAAGCACTTCAGTGAACCCAGCATCGAAATTTGTGTGGTTTGGTGATGTTGACATTTTGGTCTTCTGAAGTGCTTATCTGACTGAAAGAAGCATTTCAGTGAACCCAGCATGGAAAGTTGGTTGGTTTGGTGAAGTTTAGATTTTGGTCTTCTGAAGTGCTCATCTGACTGAAAGAAGCATTTCAGTGAACCCAGCATTGAAAGTTGGGTGGTTTGGTGAAGTTAAGATTTTGGTCTTCTGAAGTGCTTATCTCACTGAAATAAGCACTTCAGTGAACCCAGCATTGAAAGTTGGGTGTTTTGGTGAAGTTTAGATTTTGGTCTTCTGAAGTGCTTATCTCACTGAAATAAGCCTTTTGTTATATCCTGGATCGAAAGTTGGGTGGTTTGGTGAAGTTGAGGTTTTGGTCTTCTGAAGTGCTTGTCTCACTGAAATAAGCATTTGTGTAAATCCAGGATCGAAAGTTGGGTGTTTTGGTGAAGTTTAGATTTTGGTCTTCTGAAGTGCTTATCTCACTGAAATAAGCCTTTTGTTATATCCTGGATCGAAAGTTGGGTGGTTTGGTGAAGTTGAGATTTTGGCTTTCTGATGTGCTTATCTGACTGAAAGAAGCATTTCAGTGAAATCAGCATCAAAAGTTGAGTCGTTTAGTGAAGTTTAGATTTTGGCCTTCTGAAGTGCTTATCTCACTGAAGTTAGCAATTCAGTGGAACCCAGCATTGAAAGTTGGGTGGTTTGGTGAAGATTAGATTTTGCTCTTCTGAAGTGCTTATCTCACTGAATTAAGCACTTCAGTGAACGCAGCATTGAAAGTTGGGTGGTTTGGTGAAGTTTAGATTTTGGTCTTCTGAAGTGCTTATCTCACTGAAATAAGCACTTCAGTGATCCCACCATCGAAAGTTGAGTGGTTTGGTGAAGTTTAGAATTTGGTCTTCTGAAGTGCTTATCTCACTGAAATAAGCATTTGTGTAAATCCAATGTCGAAAGTTGGGTGGTTTGGTGAAGTTGAGATTTTGGCCTTCTGATGTGCTTATCTGACTGAAAGAAGCATTTCAGTGAAATCAGCATCAAAAGTTGAGTCGTTTAGTGATGTTTAGATTTTGTCCTTCTGAAGTGCTTATCTCACTGAATTAAGCAATTCAGTGGAACCAGCATCAAAAGTTGTTTCGTTTGGTGAGGTTGGGATTTTGGCGTAGTGAAGTGCTTATCTCAATGAAATAAGCACTTCAGTAAACCCAGCCTCGAAAGTTGAGTGGTTTTGTGATGTTGAGATTTTGGTCTTCTGAAGTGCTTATCTCACTGAAATAAGCACTTCAGTGAACCCAGCATTGAAAGTTGGGTGGTTTGGTGAAGTTTAGATTTTGGTCTTCTGAAGTGCTTATTTCACTGAAATAAGCACTTCAGTGATCCCAGCATTGAAAGTTGGGTGGTTTGGTGAAGTTTAGATTTTGGTCTTCTGAAGTGCTTGTCTCCTGAAATAAGCACGTCAGTGAACCCAGCATTGAAAGTTGGGTGTTTTGGTGAAGTTTAGATTTTGGTCTTCTGAAGTGCTTATCTCACTGAAATAAGCAATTCAGTGGAACCAGCATTGAAAGTTGTGTGGTATGGTGAAGCTTAGATTTTGGTCTTCTGAAGTGCTTATCTCACTGAAATAAGCACTTCAGTGAACCCAGCATCGAAATTTGTGTGGTTTGGTGATGTTGAGATTTTGGTCTTCTGAAGTGTTTATCTCACTGAAATAAGCACTTCAGTGAAGCCAGCATTGAAAGATGAGTGGATTTGAGATGTTGAGATTTTGGTCTTCTGAAGTGCTTATCTGACTGAAAGAAGCATTTTAGTGATCCCAGCATGGAAAGTTGGGTGGTTTGCTGAAGTTTAGATTTTGGTCTTCTGAAGTGCTTATCTCACTGAAAGAAACATTTCAGTGAAACCAGAGTCAAAAGTTGAGTCGTTTGGTGAGGTTGGGATTTTGGCATTCTGAAGTGCTTATTTCACTGAAATAAGCACTTCAGTGAACCCAGCAATGAAAGTTGAGTGGTTTGGTGACGTTTAGATTTTGGTCTTCTGAAGTGCTTATCTCACTGAAATAAGCACTTCAGTGAACCCAGCATTGAAAGTTGGGTGGTTTGGTGACGTTTAGATTTTGGTCTTCTGAAGTGCTTATTTCACTGAAATAAGAACTTCAGTGAACCCAGCATTGAAAGTTGGGTGGTTTGGTGAAGTTTAGATTTTGGTCTTCTGAAGTGCTTATTTCACTGAAATAAGCACTTCAGTGAACCCAGCATTGAAAGTTGGGTGGTTTGGTGAAGTTTAGATTTTGGTCTTCTGAAGTGCTTATCTCACTGAAATAAGCACTTCAGTGAACCCAGCATTGAAAGTTGGGTGGTTTGGTGAAGTTTAGATTTTGGTCTTCTGAAGTGCTTATTTCACTGAAATAAGCACTTCAGTGATCCCAGCATTGAAAGTTGGGTCGTTTGGTGAAGTTGAGATTTTGGCCTTCTGATGTGCATATCTGACTGAAAGAAGCATTTCAGTGAAATCAGCATCAAAAGTTGTGTCGTTTAGTGAAGTTAAGATTTTGGCCTTCTGAAGTGCTTATCTCACTGAAATAAGCAATTCAGTGATCCCAGCATTGAAAGTTGTGTGGTTTGGTGAAGTTTAGATTTTGGTCTTCTGAAGTGTTTCTCTCACTGAAATAAGCACTTCAGTGAACCCAGCATTGAAAGATGAGTGGTTTTGAGATGTTGAGATTTTGGTCTTCTGAAGTGCTTATCTGACTGAAAGAAGCATTTCAGTGAACCCAGCTTTGAAAGTTGGGTGGTTTGGTGAAGTTGAGATTTTGGTCTTCTGAAGTGCTTATCTCACTGAAAGAAGCATTTCAGTGAAACCAGCATCGAAATTTGTGTGGTTTGGTGATGTTGAGATTTTGGTCTTCTGCAGTGCTTATCTCACTGAAATAAGCACTTCAGTGAACCCAGCATCGAAATTTGTGTGGTTTGGTGATGTTGACATTTTTGTCTTCTGAAGTGCTTATCTGACTGAAAGAATTATTTCAGTGAACCCAGCATGGAAAGTTGGTTGGTTTGGTGAAGTTTAGATTTTGGTCTTCTGAAGTGCTCATCTGACTGAAAGAAGCATTTCAGTGAACCCAGCATTGAAAGTTGGGTGGTTTGGTGAAGTTAAGATTTTGGTCTTCTGAAGTGCTTATCTCACTGAAATAAGCACTTCAGTGAACCCAGCATTGAAAGTTGGGTGTTTTGGTGAAGTTTAGATTTTGGTCTTCTGAAGTGCTTATCTCACTGAAATAAGCCTTTTGTTATATCCTGGATCGAAAGTTGGGTGGTTTGGTGAAATTGAGGTTTTGGTCTTCTGAAGTGCTTGTCTCACTGAAATAAGCATTTGTGTAAATGCAGGATCGAAAGTTGGGTGGTTTGGTGAAGTTGAGATTTTGGCCTTCTGATGTGCATATCTGACTGAAAGAAGCATTTCAGTGAAATCAGCATCAAAAGTTGAGTCGTTTAGTGAAGTTTAGATTTTGGCCTTCTGAAGTGCTTATCTCACTGAAATAAGCAATTCAGTGATCCCAGCATTGAAAGTTGTGTGGTTTGGTGAAGTTTAGATTTTGGTCTTCTGAAGTGCTTATCTCACTGAAATAAGCACTTCAGTGAACCCAGCAACGAAATTTGTGTGGTTTGGTGAAGTTTTGATTTTGGTCTTCTGAAGTGCTTATCTCACTGAAATAAGCACTTCAGTGAACCCAGCATTGAAAGTTGGGTGGTTTGGTGAAGTTTAGATTTTGGTCTTCTGAAGTGCTTATTTCACTGAAATCAGCACTGCAGTGAGTCCAGCATCGAAAGTTGAGTGGTTTTGTGAAGTTGAGTTTTTGGACTTCTGATGTGCATATCTGACTGAAAGAAGCATTTCAGTGAAATCAGCATCAAAAGTTGAGTCGTTTTGTGACGTTGGGATTTTTGCGCAGTGAAGTGCTTATCTCACTGAAATAAGCACTTCAGTGAAGCCAGCATTGAAAGATGAGTGGATTTGAGATGTTGAGATTTTGGTCTTCTGAAGTGCTTATCTGACTGAAAGAAGCATTTCAGTGATCCCAGCATGGAAAGTTGGGTGGTTTGCTGAAGTTTAGATTTTGGTCTTCTGACGTGCTTATCTCACTGAAAGAAACATTTCAGTGAAACCAGAGTCAAAAGTTGAGTCGTTTGGTGAGGTTGGGATTTTGGCATTCTGAAGTGCTTATTTCACTGAAATAAGCACTTCAGTGAACCCAGCAATGAAAGTTGAGTGGTTTGGTGACGTTTAGATTTTGGTCTTCTGAAGTGCTTATCTCACTGAAATAAGCACTTCAGTGAACCCAGCATTGAAAGTTGGGTGGTTTGGTGACGTTTAGATTTTGGTCTTCTGAAGTGCTTATTTCACTGAAATAAGAACTTCAGTGAACCCAGCATTGAAAGTTGGGTGGTTTGGTGAAGTTTAGATTTTGGTCTTCTGAAGTGCTTATTTCACTGAAATAAGCACTTCAGTGAACCCAGCATTGAAAGTTGGGTGGTTTGGTGAAGTTTAGATTTTGGTCTTCTGAAGTGCTTATCTCACTGAAATAAGCACTTCAGTGAACCCAGCATTGAAAGTTGGGTGGTTTGGTGAAGTTTAGATTTTGGTCTTCTGAAGTGCTTATTTCACTGAAATAAGCACTTCAGTGATCCCAGCATTGAAAGTTGGGTGGTTTGGTGAAGTTGAGATTTTGGCCTTCTGATGTGCATATCTGACTGTAAGAAGCATTTCAGTGAAATCAGCATCAAAAGTTGTGTCGTTTAGTGAAGTTAAGATTTTGGCCTTCTGAAGTGCTTATCTCACTGAAATAAGCAATTCAGTGATCCCAGCATTGAAAGTTGTGTGGTTTGGTGAAGTTTAGATTTTGGTCTTCTGAAGTGTTTCTCTCACTGAAATAAGCACTTCAGTGAAGCCAGCATTGAAAGATGAGTGGTTTTGAGATGTTGAGATTTTGGTCTTCTGAAGTGCTTATCTGACTGAAAGAAGCATTTCAGTGAAACCAGCTTTGAAAGTTGGGTGGTTTGGTGAAGTTGAGATTTTGGTCTTCTGAAGTGCTTATCTCACTGAAAGAAGCATTTCAGTGAAACCAGCATCGAAATTTGTGTGGTTTGGTGATGTTGAGATTTTGGTCTTCTGCAGTGCTTATCTCACTGAAATAAGCACTTCAGTGAACCCAGCATCGAAATTTGTGTGGTTTGGTGATGTTGACATTTTGGTCTTCTGAAGTGCTTATCTGACTGAAAGAAGCATTTCAGTGAACCCAGCATGGAAAGTTGGTTGGTTTGGTGAAGTTTAGATTTTGGTCTTCTGAAGTGCTCATCTGACTGAAAGAAGCATTTCAGTGAACCCAGCATTGAAAGTTGGGTGGTTTGGTGAAGTTAAGATTTTGGTCTTCTGAAGTGCTTATCTCACTGAAATAAGCACTTCAGTGAACCCAGCATTGAAAGTTGGGTGTTTTGGTGAAGTTTAGATTTTGGTCTTCTGAAGTGCTTATCTCACTGAAATAAGCCTTTTGTTATATCCTGGATCGAAAGTTGGGTGGTTTGGTGAAGTTGAGGTTTTGGTCTTCTGAAGTGCTTATCTCACTGAAATAAGCATTTGTGTAAATCCAGGATCGAAAGTTGGGTGTTTTGGTGAAGTTTAGATTTTGGTCTTCTGAAGTGCTTATCTCACTGAAATAAGCCTTTTGTTATATCCTGGATCGAAAGTTGGGTGGTTTGGTGAAGTTGAGATTTTGGCTTTCTGATGTGCTTATCTGACTGAAAGAAGCATTTCAGTGAAATCAGCATCAAAAGTTGAGTCGTTTAGTGAAGTTTAGATTTTGGCCTTCTGAAGTGCTTATCTCACTGAAGTTAGCAATTCAGTGGAACCCAGCATTGAAAGTTGGGTGGTTTGGTGAAGATTAGATTTTGCTCTTCTGAAGTGCTTATCTCACTGAATTAAGCACTTCAGTGAACGCAGCATTGAAAGTTGGGTGGTTTGGTGAAGTTTAGATTTTGGTCTTCTGAAGTGCTTATCTCACTGAAATAAGCACTTCAGTGATCCCACCATCGAAAGTTGAGTGGTTTGGTGAAGTTTAGAATTTGGTCTTCTGAAGTGCTTATCTCACTGAAATAAGCATTTGTGTAAATCCAATGTCGAAAGTTGGGTGGTTTGGTGAAGTTGAGATTTTGGCCTTCTGATGTGCTTATCTGACTGAAAGAAGCATTTCAGTGAAATCAGCATCAAAAGTTGAGTCGTTTAGTGATGTTTAGATTTTGTCCTTCTGAAGTGCTTATCTCACTGAATTAAGCAATTCAGTGGAACCAGCATCAAAAGTTGTTTCGTTTGGTGAGGTTGGGATTTTGGCGTAGTGAAGTGCTTATCTCAATGAAATAAGCACTTCAGTAAACCCAGCCTCGAAAGTTGAGTGGTTTTGTGATGTTGAGATTTTGGTCTTCTGAAGTGCTTATCTCACTGAAATAAGCACTTCAGTGAACCCAGCATTGAAAGTTGGGTGGTTTGGTGAAGTTTAGATTTTGGTCTTCTGAAGTGCTTATTTCACTGAAATAAGCACTTCAGTGATCCCAGCATTGAAAGTTGGGTGGTTTGGTGAAGTTTAGATTTTGGTCTTCTGAAGTGCTTGTCTCCTGAAATAAGCACTTCAGTGAACCCAGCATTGAAAGTTGGGTGTTTTGGTGAAGTTTAGATTTTGGTCTTCTGAAGTGCTTATCTCACTGAAATAAGCAATTCAGTGGAACCAGCATTGAAAGTTGTGTGGTATGGTGAAGCTTAGATTTTGGTCTTCTGAAGTGCTTATCTCACTGAAATAAGCACTTCAGTGAACCCAGAATCGAAATTTGTGTGGTTTGGTGATGTTGAGATTTTGGTCTTCTGAAGTGTTTATCTCACTGAAATAAGCACTTCAGTGAAGCCAGCATTGAAAGATGAGTGGATTTGAGATGTTGAGATTTTGGTCTTCTGAAGTGCTTATCTGACTGAAAGAAGCATTTTAGTGATCCCAGCATGGAAAGTTGGGTGGTTTGCTGAAGTTTAGATTTTGGTCTTCTGAAGTGCTTATCTCACTGAAAGAAACATTTCAGTGAAACCAGAGTCAAAAGTTGGGTGGTTTGGTGAAGTTTAGATTTTGGTCTTCTGAAGTGCTTATTTCACTGAAATAAGCACTTCAGTGAACCCAGCATTGAAAGTTGGGTGGTTTGGTGAAGTTTAGATTTTGGTCTTCTGAAGTGCTTATCTCACTGAAATAAGCACTTCAGTGAACCCAGCATTGAAAGTTGGGTGGTTTGGTGAAGTTTAGATTTTGGTCTTCTGAAGTGCTTATTTCACTGAAATAAGCACTTCAGTGATCCCAGCATTGAAAGTTGGGTCGTTTGGTGAAGTTGAGATTTTGGCCTTCTGATGTGCATATCTGACTGAAAGAAGCATTTCAGTGAAATCAGCATCAAAAGTTGTGTCGTTTAGTGAAGTTAAGATTTTGGCCTTCTGAAGTGCTTATCTCACTGAAATAAGCAATTCAGTGATCCCAGCATTGAAAGTTGTGTGGTTTGGTGAAGTTTAGATTTTGGTCTTCTGAAGTGTTTCTCTCACTGAAATAAGCACTTCAGTGAACCCAGCATTGAAAGATGAGTGGTTTTGAGATGTTGAGATTTTGGTCTTCTGAAGTGCTTATCTGACTGAAAGAAGCATTTCAGTGAACCCAGCTTTGAAAGTTGGGTGGTTTGGTGAAGTTGAGATTTTGGTCTTCTGAAGTGCTTATCTCACTGAAAGAAGCATTTCAGTGAAACCAGCATCGAAATTTGTGTGGTTTGGTGATGTTGAGATTTTGGTCTTCTGCAGTGCTTATCTCACTGAAATAAGCACTTCAGTGAACCCAGCATCGAAATTTGTGTGGTTTGGTGATGTTGACATTTTTGTCTTCTGAAGTGCTTATCTGACTGAAAGAATTATTTCAGTGAACCCAGCATGGAAAGTTGGTTGGTTTGGTGAAGTTTAGATTTTGGTCTTCTGAAGTGCTCATCTGACTGAAAGAAGCATTTCAGTGAACCCAGCATTGAAAGTTGGGTGGTTTGGTGAAGTTAAGATTTTGGTCTTCTGAAGTGCTTATCTCACTGAAATAAGCACTTCAGTGAACCCAGCATTGAAAGTTGGGTGTTCTGGTGAAGTTTAGATTTTGGTCTTCTGAAGTGCTTATCTCACTGAAATAAGCCTTTTGTTATATCCTGGATCGAAAGTTGGGTGGTTTGGTGAAGTTGAGGTTTTGGTCTTCTGAAGTGCTTGTCTCACTGAAATAAGCATTTGTGTAAATGCAGGATCGAAAGTTGGGTGGTTTGGTGAAGTTGAGATTTTGGCCTTCTGATGTGCATATCTGACTGAAAGAAGCATTTCAGTGAAATCAGCATCAAAAGTTGAGTCGTTTAGTGAAGTTTAGATTTTGGCCTTCTGAAGTGCTTATCTCACTGAAATAAGCAATTCAGTGATCCCAGCATTGAAAGTTGTGTGGTTTGGTGAAGTTTAGATTTTGGTCTTCTGAAGTGCTTATCTCACTGAAATAAGCACTTCAGTGAACCCAGCATCGTAATTTGTGTGGTTTGGTGAAGTTTTGATTTTGGTCTTCTGAAGTGCTTATCTCACTGAAATAAGCACTTCAGTGAACCCAGCATTGAAAGTTGGGTGGTTTGGTGAAGTTTAGATTTTGGTCTTCTGAAGTGCTTATTTCACTGAAATAAGCACTTCAGTGAACACAGGATCGAAAGTTGAGTGGTTAGGTGATGTTGAGATTTTGGTCTTCTGAAGTGCTTATCTCACTGAAATCAGCACTGCAGTGAGTCCAGCATCGAAAGTTGAGTGGTTTTGTGAAGTTGAGTTTTTGGACTTCTGATGTGCATATCTGACTGAAAGAAGCATTTCAGTGAAATCAGCATCAAAAGTTGAGTCGTTTTGTGACGTTGGGATTTTTGCGCAGTGAAGTGCTTATCTCACTGAAATAAGCACTTCAGTGAAGCCAGCATTGAAAGATGAGTGGATTTGAGATGTTGAGATTTTGGTCTTCTGAAGTGCTTATCTGACTGAAAGAAGCATTTCAGTGATCCCAGCATGGAAAGTTGGGTGGTTTGCTGAAGTTTAGATTTTGGTCTTCTGAAGTGCTTATCTCACTGAAAGAAACATTTCAGTGAAACCAGAGTCAAAAGTTGAGTCGTTTGGTGAGGTTGGGATTTTGGCATTCTGAAGTGCTTATTTCACTGAAATAAGCACTTCAGTGAACCCAGCAATGAAAGTTGAGTGGTTTCGTGACGTTTAGATTTTGGTCTTCTGAAGTGCTTATCTCACTGAAATAAGCACTTCAGTGAACCCAGCATTGAAAGTTGGGTGGTTTGGTGACGTTTAGATTTTGGTCTTCTGAAGTGCTTATTTCACTGAAATAAGAACTTCAGTGAACCCAGCATTGAAAGTTGGGTGGTTTGGTGAAGTTTAGATTTTGGTCTTCTGAAGTGCTTATTTCACTGAAATAAGCACTTCAGTGAACCCAGCATTGAAAGTTGGGTGGTTTGGTGAAGTTTAGATTTTGGTCTTCTGAAGTGCTTATCTCACTGAAATAAGCACTTCAGTGAACCCAGCATTGAAAGTTGGGTGGTTTGGTGAAGTTTAGATTTTGGTCTTCTGAAGTGCTTATTTCACTGAAATAAGCACTTCAGTGATCCCAGCATTGAAAGTTGGGTGGTTTGGTGAAGTTGAGATTTTGGCCTTCTGATGTGCATATCTGACTGAAAGAAGCATTTCAGTGAAATCAGCATCAAAAGTTGTGTCGTTTAGTGAAGTTAAGATTTTGGCCTTCTGAAGTGCTTATCTCACTGAAATAAGCAATTCAGTGATCCCAGCATTGAAAGTTGTGTGGTTTGGTGAAGTTTAGATTTTGGTCTTCTGAAGTGTTTCTCTCACTGAAATAAGCACTTCAGTGAAGCCAGCATTGAAAGATGAGTGGTTTTGAGATGTTGAGATTTTGGTCTTCTGAAGTGCTTATCTGACTGAAAGAAGCATTTCAGTGAAACCAGCTTTGAAAGTTGGGTGGTTTGGTGAAGTTGAGATTTTGGTCTTCTGAAGTGCTTATCTCACTGAAAGAAGCATTTCAGTGAAACCAGCATCGAAATTTGTGTGGTTTGGTGATGTTGAGATTTTGGTCTTCTGCAGTGCTTATCTCACTGAAATAAGCACTTCAGTGAACCCAGCATCGAAATTTGTGTGGTTTGGTGATGTTGACATTTTGGTCTTCTGAAGTGCTTATCTGACTGAAAGAAGCATTTCAGTGACCCCAGCATGGAAAGTTGGTTGGTTTGGTGAAGTTTAGATTTTGGTCTTCTGAAGTGCTCATCTGACTGAAAGAAGCATTTCAGTGAACCCAGCATTGAAAGTTGGGTGGTTTGGTGAAGTTAAGATTTTGGTCTTCTGAAGTGCTTATCTCACTGAAATAAGCACTTCAGTGAACCCAGCATTGAAAGTTGGGTGTTTTGGTGAAGTTTAGATTTTGGTCTTCTGAAGTGATTTTCTCACTGAAATAAGCTTTTGGGTAATTCCAGGATCGAAAGTTGGGTGGTTTGGTGAAGTTGAGGTTTTGGTCTTCTGAAGTGCTTGTCTCACTGAAATAAGCATTTGTGTAAATCCAGGATCGAAAGTTGGGTGGTTTGGTGAAGTTGAGATTTTGGCCTTCTGATGTGCATATCTGACTGAAAGAAGCATTTCAGTGAAATCAGCATCAAAAGTTGAGTCGTTTAGTGAAGTTTAGATTTTGGCCTTCTGAAGTGCTTATCTCACTGAAATAAGCAATTCAGTGATCCCAGCATTGAAAGTTGTGTGGTTTGGTGAAGTTTAGATTTTGGTCTTCTGAAGTGCTTATCTCACTGAAATAAGCACTTCAGTGAACCCAGCATCGAAATTTGTGTGGTTTGGTGATGTTGAGATTTTGGTCTTCTGAAGTGTTTATCTCACTGAAATAAGCACTTCAGTGAAGCCAGCATTGAAAGATGAGTGGTTTTGAGATGTTGAGATTTTGGTCTTCTGAAGTGCTATTCTGACTGAAAGAAGCATTTCAGTGAACCCAGCATTGAATGTTGGGTGGTTTGGTGAAGTTTAGATTCTGGTCTTCTGAAGTGCTTATCTCACTGAAAGAAGCATTTCAGTGAAACCAGAGTCAAAAGTTGAGTCGTTTGGTGAGGTTGATATTTTGGCATTCTGAAGTGCTTATCTCACTGAAATAAGCACTTCAGTTAACCCAGCATTGAAAGTTGGGTGGTTTGGTGAAGTTTAGATTTTGGTCTTCTGAAGTGCTTATTTCACTGAAATAAGCACTTCAGTGATCCCAGCATTGAAAGTTGGGTGGTTTGGTGAAGTTTAGATTTTGGTCTTCTGAAGTGCTTGTCTCCTGAAATAAGCACTTCAGTGAACCCAGCATTGAAAGTTGGGTGTTTTGGTGAAGTTTAGATTTTGGTCTTCTGAAGTGCTTATCTCACTGAAATAAGCAATTCAGTGGAACCAGCATTGAAAGTTGTGTGGTATGGTGAAGCTTAGATTTTGGTCTTCTGAAGTGCTTATCTCACTGAAATAAGCACTTCAGTGAACCCAGCATCGAAATTTGTGTGGTTTGGTGATGTTGAGATTTTGGTCTTCTGAAGTGTTTATCTCACTGAAATAAGCACTTCAGTGAAGCCAGCATTGAAAGATGAGTGGATTTGAGATGTTGAGATTTTGGTCTTCTGAAGTGCTTATCTGACTGAAAGAAGCATTTCAGTGATCCCAGCATGGAAAGTTGGGTGGTTTGCTGAAGTTTAGATTTTGGTCTTCTGAAGTGCTTATCTCACTGAAAGAAACATTTCAGTGAAACCAGAGTCAAAAGTTGAGTCGTTTGGTGAGGTTGGGATTTTGGCATTCTGAAGTGCTTATTTCACTGAAATAAGCACTTCAGTGAACCCAGCAATGAAAGTTGAGTGGTTTGGTGACGTTTAGATTTTGGTCTTCTGAAGTGCTTATCTCACTGAAATAAGCACTTCAGTGAACCCAGCATTGAAAGTTGGGTGGTTTGGTGACGTTTAGATTTTGGTCTTCTGAAGTGCTTATTTCACTGAAATAAGAACTTCAGTGAACCCAGCATTGAAAGTTGGGTGGTTTGGTGAAGTTTAGATTTTGGTCTTCTGAAGTGCTTATTTCACTGAAATAAGCACTTCAGTGAACCCAGCATTGAAAGTTGGGTGGTTTGGTGAAGTTTAGATTTTGGTCTTCTGAAGTGCTTATCTCACTGAAATAAGCACTTCAGTGAACCCAGCATTGAAAGTTGGGTGGTTTGGTGAAGTTGAGATTTTCGTCTTCTGAAGTGCTTATTTCACTGAAATAAGCACTTCAGTGATCCCAGCATTGAAAGTTGGGTCGTTTGGTGAAGTTGAGATTTTGGCCTTCTGATGTGCATATCTGACTGAAAGAAGCATTTCAGTGAAATCAGCATCAAAAGTTGTGTCGTTTAGTGAAGTTAAGATTTTGGCCTTCTGAAGTGCTTATCTCACTGAAATAAGCAATTCAGTGATCCCAGCATTGAAAGTTGTGTGGTTTGGTGAAGTTTAGATTTTGGTCTTCTGAAGTGTTTCTCTCACTGAAATAAGCACTTCAGTGAACCCAGCATTGAAAGATGAGTGGTTTTGAGATGTTGAGATTTTGGTCTTCTGAAGTGCTTATCTGACTGAAAGAAGCATTTCAGTGAACCCAGCTTTGAAAGTTGGGTGGTTTGGTGAAGTTGAGATTTTGGTCTTCTGAAGTGCTTATCTCACTGAAAGAAGCATTTCAGTGAAACCAGCATCGAAATTTGTGTGGTTTGGTGATGTTGAGATTTTGGTCTTCTGCAGTGCTTATCTCACTGAAATAAGCACTTCAGTGAACCCAGCATCGAAATTTGTGTGGTTTGGTGATGTTGACATTTTGGTCTACTGAAGTGCTTATCTGACTGAAAGAATTATTTCAGTGAACCCAGCATGGAAAGTTGGTTGGTTTGGTGAAGTTTAGATTTTGGTCTTCTGAAGTGCTCATCTGACTGAAAGAAGCATTTCAGTGAACCCAGCATTGAAAGTTGGGTGGTTTGGTGAAGTTAAGATTTTGGTCTTCTGAAGTGCTTATCTCACTGAAATAAGCACTTCAGTGAACCCAGCATTGAAAGTTGGGTGTTTTGGTGAAGTTTAGATTTTGGTCTTCTGAAGTGCTTATCTCACTGAAATAAGCCTTTTGTTATATCCTGGATCGAAAGTTGGGTGGTTTGGTGAAGTTGAGGTTTTGGTCTTCTGAAGTGCTTGTCTCACTGAAATAAGCATTTGTGTAAATGCAGGATCGAAAGTTGGGTGGTTTGGTGAAGTTGAGATTTTGGCCTTCTGATGTGCATATCTGACTGAAAGAAGCATTTCAGTGAAATCAGCATCAAAAGTTGAGTCGTTTAGTGAAGTTTAGATTTTGGCCTTCTGAAGTGCTTATCTCACTGAAATAAGCAATTCAGTGATCCCAGCATTGAAAGTTGTGTGGTTTGGTGAAGTTTAGATTTTGGTCTTCTGAAGTGCTTATCTCACTGAAATAAGCACTTCAGTGAACCCAGCATCGAAATTTGTGTGGTTTGGTGAAGTTTTGATTTTGGTCTTCTGAAGTGCTTATCTCACTGAAATAAGCACTTCAGTGAACCCAGCATTGAAAGTTGGGTGGTTTGGTGAAGTTTAGATTTTGGTCTTCTGAAGTGCTTATTTCACTGAAATAAGCACTTCAGTGAACACAGGATCGAAAGTTGAGTGGTTAGGTGATGTTGAGATTTTGGTCTTCTGAAGTGCTTATCTCACTGAAATCAGCACTGCAGTGAGTCCAGCATCGAAAGTTGAGTGGTTTTGTGAAGTTGAGTTTTTGGACTTCTGATGTGCATATCTGACTGAAAGAAGCATTTCAGTGAAATCAGCATCAAAAGTTGAGTCGTTTTGTGACGTTGGGATTTTTGCGCAGTGAAGTGCTTATCTCACTGAAATAAGCACTTCAGTGAAGCCAGCATTGAAAGATGAGTGGATTTGAGATGTTGAGATTTTGGTCTTCTGAAGTGCTTATCTGACTGAAAGAAGCATTTCAGTGATCCCAGCATGGAAAGTTGGGTGGTTTGCTGAAGTTTAGATTTTGGTCTTCTGAAGTGCTTATCTCACTGAAAGAAACATTTCAGTGAAACCAGAGTCAAAAGTTGAGTCGTTTGGTGAGGTTGGGATTTTGGCATTCTGAAGTGCTTATTTCACTGAAATAAGCACTTCAGTGAACCCAGCAATGAAAGTTGAGTGGTTTGGTGACGTTTAGATTTTGGTCTTCTGAAGTGCTTATCTCACTGAAATAAGCACTTCAGTGAACCCAGCATTGAAAGTTGGGTGGTTTGGTGACGTTTAGATTTTGGTCTTCTGAAGTGCTTATTTCACTGAAATAAGAACTTCAGTGAACCCAGCATTGAAAGTTGGGTGGTTTGGTGAAGTTTAGATTTTCGTCTTCTGAAGTGCTTATTTCACTGAAATAAGCACTTCAGTGAACCCAGCATTGAAAGTTGGGTGGTTTGGTGAAGTTTAGATTTTGGTCTTCTGAAGTGCTTATCTCACTGAAATAAGCACTTCAGTGAACCCAGCATTGAAAGTTGGGTGGTTTGGTGAAGTTTAGATTTTGGTCTTCTGAAGTGCTTATTTCACTGAAATAAGCACTTCAGTGATCCCAGCATTGAAAGTTGGGTGGTTTGGTGAAGTTGAGATTTTGGCCTTCTGATGTGCATATCTGACTGAAAGAAGCATTTCAGTGAAATCAGCATCAAAAGTTGTGTCGTTTAGTGAAGTTAAGATTTTGGCCTTCTGAAGTGCTTATCTCACTGAAATAAGCAATTCAGTGATCCCAGCATTGAAAGTTGTGTGGTTTGGTGAAGTTTAGATTTTGGTCTTCTGAAGTGTTTCTCTCACTGAAATAAGCACTTCAGTGAAGCCAGCATTGAAAGATGAGTGGTTTTGAGATGTTGAGATTTTGGTCTTCTGAAGTGCTTATCTGACTGAAAGAAGCATTTCAGTGAAACCAGCTTTGAAAGTTGGGTGGTTTGGTGAAGTTGAGATTTTGGTCTTCTGAAGTGCTTATCTCACTGAAAGAAGCATTTCAGTGAAACCAGCATCGAAATTTGTGTGGTTTGGTGATGTTGAGATTTTGGTCTTCTGCAGTGCTTATCTCACTGAAATAAGCACTTCAGTGAACCCAGCATCGAAATTTGTGTGGTTTGGTGATGTTGACATTTTGGTCTTCTGAAGTGCTTATCTGACTGAAAGAAGCATTTCAGTGAACCCAGCATGGAAAGTTGGTTGGTTTGGTGAAGTTTAGATTTTGGTCTTCTGAAGTGCTCATCTGACTGAAAGAAGCATTTCAGTGAACCCAGCATTGAAAGTTGGGTGGTTTGGTGAAGTTAAGATTTTGGTCTTCTGAAGTGCTTATCTCACTGAAATAAGCACTTCAGTGAACCCAGCATTGAAAGTTGGGTGTTTTGGTGAAGTTTAGATTTTGGTCTTCTGAAGTGCTTATCTCACTGAAATAAGCCTTTTGTTATATCCTGGATCGAAAGTTGGGTGGTTTGGTGAAGTTGAGGTTTTGGTCTTCTGAAGTGCTTGTCTCACTGAAATAAGCATTTGTGTAAATCCAGGATCGAAAGTTGGGTGGTTTGGTGAAGTTGAGATTTTGGCCTTCTGATGTGCATATCTGACTGAAAGAAGCATTTCAGTGAAATCAGCATCAAAAGTTGAGTCGTTTAGTGAAGTTTAGATTTTGGCCTTCTGAAGTGCTTATCTCACTGAAATAAGCAATTCAGTGAACCCAGCATCGAAATTTGTGTGGTTTGGTGATGTTGAGAATTTGGTCTTCTGAAGTGTTTATCTCACTGAAATAAGCACTTCAGTGAAGCCAGCATTGAAAGATGAGTGGTTTTGAGATGTTCAGATTTTGGTCTTCTGAAGTGCTATTCTGACTGAAAGAAGCATTTCAGTGAACCCAGCATTGAATGTTGGGTGGTTTGGTGAAGTTTAGATTCTGGTCTTCTGAAGTGCTTATCTCACTGAAAGAAGCATTTCAGTGAAACCAGAGTCAAAAGTTGAGTCGTTTGGTGAGGTTGATATTTTGGCATTCTGAAGTGCTTATCTCACTGAAATAAGCACTTCAGTTAACCCAGCATTGAAAGTTGAGTGGTTTGGTGAAGTTTTGATTTTGGTCTTCTGAAGTGCTTATCTCACTGAAATAAGCACTTCAGTGAACCCAGCATTGAAAGTTGGGTGGTTTGGTGAAGTTTAGATTTTGGTCTTCTGAAGTGCTTATTTCACTGAAATAAGCACTTCAGTGAACACAGGATCGAAAGTTGAGTGGTTTGGTGATGTTGAGATTTTGGTCTTCTGAAGTGCTTATCTCACTGAAATCAGCACTGCAGTGAGTCCAGCATCGAAAGTTGAGTGGTTTTGTGAAGTTGAGTTTTTGGTCTTCTGAAGAGCTTATCTCACTGAAATAAGCACTGCAGTGAGTCCAGCATCGAAAGTTGAGTGGTTTTGTGAAGTTGAGTTTTTGGACTTCTGATGTGCATATCTGACTGAAAGAAGCATTTCAGTGAAATCAGCATCAAAAGTTGAGTCGTTTTGTGAGGTTGGGATTTTTGCGCAGTGAAGTGCTTATCTCAATGAAATAAGCACTTCAGTGAACCCAGCATCGAAAGTTGAGTGTATTGTGATGTTGAGAATTTGGTCTTCTGAAGTGCTTATCTCACTGAAATAAGCACTTCAGTGAACCCAGCATTGAAAGTTGGGTGGTTTGGTGAAGTTTAGATTTTGGTCTTCTGAAGTGCTTATTTCACTGAAATAAGCACTTCAGTGATCCCAGCATTGGAAGTTGGGTTGTTTGGTGAATTTAGATTTTGGTCTTCTGAAGTGCTTGTCTCACTGAAGTAAGCATTTGGGTAAATCCAGGATCGAAAGTTGGGTGGTTTGGTGCAGTTGAGATTTCGGCCTTCTGATGTGCATATCTGACTGAAAGAAGCATTTCAGTTAAATCAGCATCAAAAGTTGAGTCGTTTAGTGAAGTTAAGATTTTGGCCTTCTGAAGTGCTTATCTCACTGAAATAAGCAATTCAGTGATCCCAGCATTGAAAGTTGTGTGGTTTGGTGAAGTTTAGATTTTGGTCTTATGAAGTGCTTATCTCACTGAAATAAGCACTTCAGTGAACCCAGCATCGAAATTTGTGTGGTTTGGTGATGTTGAGATTTTGGTCTTCTGAAGTGTTTATCTCACTGAAATAAGCACTTCAGTGAAGCCAGCATTGAAAGATGAGTGGTTTTGAGATGTTGAGATTTTGGTCTTCTGAAGTGCTTATCTGACTGAAAGAAGCATTTCAGTGAACCCAGCTTTGAAAGTTGGGTGGTTTGGTGAAGTTGAGATTTTGGTCTTCGGAAGTGCTTATCTCACTGAAAGAAGCATTTCAGTGAAACCAGCATCGAAATTTGTGTGGTTTGGTGATGTTGAGATTTTGGTCTTCTGCAGTGCTTATATCACTAAAATAAGCACTTCAGTGAACCCAGCATCGAAATTTGTGTGGTTTGGTGATGTTGAGATTTTGGTCTTCTGAAGTGCTTATCTGACTGAAAGAAGCATTTCAGTGAACCCAGCATTGAAAGTTGGTTGGTTTGGTGAAGTTTAGATTTTGGTCTTCTGAAGTGCTTATCTCACTGAAAGAAGCATTTCAGTGAAACCAGAGTCAAAAGTTGAGTCGTTAGGTGAGGTTGATATTTTGGTCTTCTGAAGTGCTTATCTCACTGAAATAAAAACTACAGTTAACCCAGCATTGAAAGTTCAGTGGTTTGGTGAAGTTTAGATTTTGGTCTCCTGAAGTGCTTATCTCACTGAAATAAGCAATTCAGTGATCCCAGCATTGAAAGTTGTGTGGTTTGGTGAAGTTTAGATTTTGGTCTTCTGAAGTGCTTATCTCACTGAAATAAGCACTTCAGTGAACCCAGCATCGAAATTTGTGTGGTTTGGTGATGTTGAGATTTTGGTCTTCTGAAGTGTTTATCTCACTGAAATAAGCACTTCAGTGAACCCAGCATTGAAAGATGAGTGGTTTTGAGATGTTGAGATTTTGGTCTTCTGAAGTGCTTATCTGACTGAAAGAAGCATTTCAGTGAACCCAGCATTGAAAGTTGGGTGGTTTGGTGAAGTTAAGATTTTGGTCTTCTGAAGTGCTTATCTCACTGAAATAAGCACTTCAGTGAACCCAGCATTGAAAGTTGGGTGTTTTGTTGAAGTTTAGATTTTGGTCTTCTGAAGTGCTTATCTCACTGAAATAAGCCTTTTGTTATATCCTGGATCGAAAGTTGGGTGGTTTGGTGAAGTTGAGGTTTTGGTCTTCTGAAGTGCTTGTCTCACTGAAATAAGCATTTGTGTAAATCCAGGATCGAAAGTTGGGTGGTTTGGTGAAGTTGAGATTTTGGCCTTCTGATGTGCATATCTGACTGAAAGAAGCATTTCAGTGAAATCAGCATCAAAAGTTGAGTCGTTTAGTGAAGTTTAGATTTTTGCCTTCTGAAGTGCTTATCTCACTGAAATAAGCAATTCAGTGATCCCAGCATTGAAAGTTGTGTGGTTTGGTGAAGTTTAGATTTTGGTCTTCTGAAGTGCTTATCTCACTGAAATAAGCACTTCAGTGAACCCAGCATCGAAATTTGTGTGGTTTGGTGATGTTGAGATTTTGGTCTTCTGAAGTGTTTATCTCACTGAAATAAGCACTTCAGTGAAGCCAGCATTGAAAGATGAGTGGTTTTGAGATGTTGAGATTTTGGTCTTCAGAAGTGCTTTTCTGACTGAAAGAAGCATTTCAGTGAACCCAGCATTGAATGTTGGGTGGTTTGGTGAAGTTTAGATTCTGGTCTTCTGAAGTGCTTATCTCACTGAAAGAAGCATTTCAGTGAAACCAGAGTCAAAAGTTGAGTCGTTTGGTGAGGTTGATATTTTGGCATTCTGAAGTGCTTATCTCACTGAAATAAGCACTTCAGTTAACCCAGCATTGAAAGTTGAGTGGTTTGGTGAAGTTTTGATTTTGGTCTTCTGAAGTGCTTATCTCACTGAATTTAGCACTGCAGTGAACCCAGCATTGAAAGTTGGGTGGTTTTGTGAAGTTGAGTTTTTGGTCTTCTGAAGAGCTTATCTCACTGAAATAAGCACTGCAGTGAGTCCAGCATCGAAAGTTGAGTGGTTTTGTGAAGTTGAGTTTTTGGACTTCTGATGTTCATATCTGACTGAAAGAAGCATTTCAGTGAAATCAGCATCAAAAGTTGAGTCGTTTTGTGAGGTTGGGATTTTTGCGCAGTGAAGTGCTTATCTCAATGAAATAAGCACTTCAGTGAACCCAGCATCGAAAGTTGAGTGTATTGTGATGTTGAGAATTTGGTCTTCTGAAGTGCTTATCTCACTGAAATAAGCACTTCAGTGAACCCAGCATTGAAAGTTGGGTGTTTGGGTGAAGTTTAGATTTTGGTCTTCTGAAGTGCTTATCTCACTGAAATAAGCCTTTTGGTAAATCCTGGATCGAAAGTTGGGTGGTTTGGTGAACTTGAGATTTGGGCCTTCTGATGTGCATATCTGACTGAAAGAAGCATTTCAGTGAAATCAGCATCAAAAGTTGAGTCGTTTAGTGAAGTTTAGATTTTGGCCTTCTGAAGTGCTTATCTCACTGAAATAAGCAATTCAGTGGAACCAGCATCAAAAGTTGAGTCGCTTGGTGAGGTTGGGATTTTGGCGTAGTGAAGTGCTTATCTCACTGAAATAAGCACTTCAGTGAACCCAGCATCGAAATTTGAGTCGTTTGGTGATGTTGAGATTTTGGTCTTCAGTAGTGCTAATCTCTACTGAAATAAGCACTTCAGTGAAACCAGCATCGAAATTTGAGAGGTTTTGAGATGTTGAGATTTTGGCCTTCTGAAGTGCTTTTCTCACTGAAATAAGCACTTCAGTGAACACAGCATCGAAAGTTGAGTGGTTTGGTGATGTTGAGATTTTGGTCTTCTGAAGTGATTTTCTCACTGAAATAAACACTTCAGTGATCCCAGCATCGAAAGTTGAGTGGTTTGGTGAAGTTTAGATTTTTGTCTTCTGAAGTGCTTATCTCACTGAAATTAGCCTTTGGGAAAATCCTGGATCGAAAGTTGGGTGGTTTGGAGAAGTTGAGATTTTGGACTTCTGATGTGCATATCTGACTGAAAGAAGCATTTCAGTGAAATAAGCATCAAAAGTTGAGTCGTTTAGTGAAGTTTAGATTTTGGCCTTCTGAAGTGCTTTTCTCACTGAAATAAGCAATTCAGTGGAAACAGCATCAAAAGTTGAGTCGCTTGGTGAGTTTGGGATTTTGGCGTAGTGAAATACTTATCTCACTGATATAAGCACTTCAGTGAACCCAGCATTGAAAGTTGGGTGGTTTGGTGAAGTTTAGATTTTGGTCTTCTGAAGTGCTTATTTTACTGAAATAAGCACTTCAGTGATCCCAGCATTGAAAGTTGGGTGGTTTGGTGAAGTTTAGATTTTGGTCTTCAGAAGTGCTTATCTCACTGAAATAAGCACTTCAGTGAACACAGGATCGAAAGTTGAGTGGTTTGGTGATGTTGAGATTTTGGTCTTCTGAAGTGCTTGTCTCACTGAAATAAGCATTTGGGTAAATCCAGGATCGAAAGTTGGGTGGTTTGGTGAAGTTGTGATTTTGGCCTTCTGATGTGCATATTTGACTGTAAGAAGCATTTCAGTGAAATCAGCATCAAAAGTTGAGTCGTTTAGTGAAGTTTAGATTTTGGCCTTCTGAAGTGCTTATCTCACTGAAATAAGCAATTCATTGGAACCAGCATTGAAAGTTGGGTGGTTTGGTGAAGTTTAGATTTTGGTCTTCTGAAGTGCTTATCTTACTGAAATAAGCACTTCCGTGAACCCAGCATCGAAATTTGAGTGGTTTGGTGATGTTGAGATTTTGGTCTTCTGAAGTGCTTATCTCACTGAAATAAGCACTTCAGTGAACCCAGCATTGAAAGTTGAGTGGTTTTGAGATATTGAGATTCTGGTCTTCTGAAGTGCTTATCTGACTGAAAGAAGCATTTCAGTGAACCCAGCATTGAACGTTGGGTGGTTTGGTGAAGTTTAGATTTTGGTCTTCTGAAGTGCTTATCTCACTGAAAGAAGCATTTCAGTGAAACCAGAGTCAAAAGTTGAGTCGTTTGGTGAGGTTGGTATTTTGGCATTCTGAAAGGCTTATCTCACTGAAATAAGCACTGCAGTGAGCCCAGCATCGAAAGTTGAGTGGTTTTGTGAAGTTTAGATTTTTGTCTTCTGAAGTGCTTATCTCACTGAAATTAGCCTTTGGGTAAATCCTGGATCGAAAGTTGGGTGGTTTGGAGAAGTTGAGATTTTGGACATCTGATGTGCATGTCTGACTGAAAGGACCATTTCAGTGAAATTAGCATCAAAAGTTGAGTCGTTTAGTGAAGTTTAGATTTTGGCATTCAGAAGTGCTTATCTCACTGAAACTAGCACTGCAGTGAGCCCAGCATCGAAAGTTGAGTGGATTTGTGAAGTTGAGTTTTTGGTCTTCTGAAGTGCTTATCCGACTGAAAGAAGCATTTCAGTGAACCCAGCATTGAAAGTTGGGTGGGTTGGTGAAGTCTAGATTTTGGTCTTTTGAAGTGCTTATCTCACTGAAATAAGCACTTCAGTGATCCCAGCATCGAAATTTGAGTGGTTTGGTGATGTTAAGATTTTGGTCTTCTGAAGTGCTTATCTCACTGAAATAAGCACTTCAGTGAACCCAGCATCGAAAGTTGAGTGGTTTTGAGATGTTGAGATTTTGGTCTTCTGAAGTGCTTATCTGACTGAAAGAAGCATTTCAGTGAACCCAGCATTGAAAGTTGGGTGGTTTGGTGAAGGTAAGATTTTGGTCTTCTGAAGTGCTTATCTCACTGAAATAAGCACTTCAGTGAACCTAGCATTGAAAGTTGGGTGTTTTGGTGATGTTGAGATTTTGGTCTTCTGAAGTGATTTTCTCACTGAAATAAGCTTTTGGGTAATTCCAGGATCGAAAGTTGGGTGGTTTGCTGAAGTTGAGATTTTAGTCTTCTGAAGTGCTTGTCTCACTGAAATAAGCATTTGGGTAAAACCAGGATCGAAAGTTGGGTGTTTTGGTGAAGTTGAGATTTTGGCCTTCTGATGTGCATATCTGACTGAAAGAAGCATTTCAGTGAAGTCAGCATCAAAAGTTGAAGTCGTTTAGTGAAGTTTAGATTTTGGCCTTCTGAAGTGCTTATCTCACTGAAATAAGCAATTCAGTGGAACCAGCATCAAAAGTTGAGTCGCTTGGTGAGGTTGGGATTTTGGCGTACTGATGTACTTATCTCACTGAAATAAGCACTTCAGTGAACCCTGCATGGAAAGTTGGGTGGTTTGGTGAAGTTTAGATTTTGGTCTTCTGAAGTGCTTATCTCACTGAAATAAGCACTTCAGTGAACACAGCATCGAAATTTGAGTGGTTTGGTGATGTTGAGATTTTGGTCTTCTGAAGTGCTTATCTGACTGAAAGAAGCATTTCACTGAACGCAGCTTTGAAAGTTGAGTGGTTTGGTGAAGTTTAGATTTTGGTCTTCTGAAGTGCTTATCTCACTGAAATAAGCACTTCAGTGATCCCAGCATCGAATTTTGAGTGGTTTGGTGAAGTTTAGCTTTTGGTCTTCTGAAGTGCTTATCTCACTGAAATCAGCACTGCAGTGAGTCCAGCATCGAAAGTTGAGTGGTTTTGTGAAGTTGAGTTTTTGGTCTTCTGAAGTGCTTATCTCACTGAAATAAGCACTGCAGTGAGTCCAGCATCGAAAGTTGAGTGGTTTTGTGAAGTTGAGTTTTTGGTCTTCTGAAGTGCTTATCTCACTGAAATAAACACTTCAGTGATCCCAGCATCGAAAGTTGAGTGGTTTGGTGAAGTTTAGATTTTTGTCTTCTGAAGTGCTTATCTCACTGAAATTAGCCTTTGGGAAAATCCTGGATCGAATGTTGGGTGGTTTGGAGAAGTTGAGATTTTGGACTTCTGATGTGCATATCTGACTGAAAGAAGCATTTCAGTGAAATAAGCATCAAAAGTTGAGTCGTTTAGTGAAGTTTAGATTTTGGCCTTCTGAAGTGCTTTTCTCACTGAAATAAGCAATTCAGTGGAACCAGCATCAAAAGTTGAGTCGCTTGGTGAGTTTGGGATTTTGGCGTAGTGAAATACTTATCTCACTGATATAAGCACTTCAGTGAACCCAGCATTGAAAGTTGGGTGGTTTGGTGAAGTTTAGATTTTGGTCTTCTGAAGTGCTTATTTTACTGAAATAAGCACTTCAGTGATCCCAGCATTGAAAGTTGGGTGGTTTGGTGAAGTTTAGATTTTGGTCTTCTGAAGTGCTTATCTCACTGAAATAAGCACTTCAGTGAACACAGGATCGAAAGTTGAGTGGTTTGGTGATGTTGAGATTTTGGTCTTCTGAAGTGCTTGTCTCACTGAAATAAGCATTTGGGTAAATCCAGGATCGAAAGTTGGGTGGTTTGGTGAAGTTGTGATTTTGGCCTTCTGATGTGCATATTTGACTGTAAGAAGCATTTCAGTGAAATCAGCATCAAAAGTTGAGTCGTTTAGTGAAGTTTAGATTTTGGCCTTCTGAAGTGCTTATCTCACTGAAATAAGCAATTCAGTGGAACCAGCATTGAAAGTTGGGTGGTTTGGTGAAGTTTAGATTTTGGTCTTCTGAAGTGCTTATCTTACTGAAATAAGCACTTCCGTGAACCCAGCATCGAAATTTGAGTGGTTTGGTGATGTTGAGATTTTGGTCTTCTGAAGTGCTTATCTCACTGAAATAAGCACTTCAGTGAACCCAGCATTGAAAGTTGAGTGGTTTTGAGATATTGAGATTCTGGTCTTCTGAAGTGCTTATCTGACTGAAAGAAGCATTTCAGTGAACCCAGCATTGAACGTTGGGTGGTTTGGTGAAGTTTAGATTTTGGTCTTCTGAAGTGCTTATCTCACTGAAAGAAGCATTTCAGTGAAACCAGAGTCAAAAGTTGAGTCGTTTGGTGAGGTTGGTATTTTGGCATTCTGAAAGGCTTATCTCACTGAAATAAGCACTGCAGTGAGCCCAGCATCGAAAGTTGAGTGGTTTTGTGAAGTTTAGATTTTTGTCTTCTGAAGTGCTTATCTCACTGAAATTAGCCTTTGGGTAAATCCTGGATCGAAAGTTGGGTGGTTTGGAGAAGTTGAGATTTTGGACATCTGATGTGCATGTCTGACTGAAAGGACCATTTCAGTGAAATTAGCATCAAAAGTTGAGTCGTTTAGTGAAGTTTAGATTTTGGCATTCAGAAGTGCTTATCTCACTAAAACTAGCACTGCAGTGAGCCCAGCATCGAAAGTTGAGTGGATTTGTGAAGTTGAGTTTTTGGTCTTCTGAAGTGCTTATCCGACTGAAAGAAGCATTTCAGTGAACCCAGCATTGAAAGTTGGGTGGGTTGGTGAAGTCTAGATTTTGGTCTTTTGAAGTGCTTATCTCACTGAAATAAGCACTTCAGTGATCCCAGCATCGAAATTTGAGTGGTTTGGTGATGTTAAGATTTTGGTCTTCTGAAGTGCTTATCTCACTGAAATAAGCACTTCAGTGAACCCAGCATCGAAAGTTGAGTGGTTTTGAGATGTTGAGATTTTGGTCTTCTGAAGTGCTTATCTGACTGAAAGAAGCATTTGAGTGAACCCAGCATTGAAAGTTGGGTGGTTTGGTGAAGGTAAGATTTTGGTCTTCTGAAGTGCTTATCTCACTGAAATAAGCACTTCAGTGAACCTAGCATTGAAAGTTGGGTGTTTTGGTGAAGTTTAGATTTTGGTCTTCTGAAGTGCTTATCTCACTGAAATAAGCCTTTTGTTATATCCTGGATCGAAAGTTGGGTGGTTTGGTGAAGTTGAGATTTTGGCTTTCTGATGTGCTTATCTGACTGAAAGAAGCATTTCAGTGAAATCAGCATCAAAAGTTGAGTCGTTTAGTGAAGTTTAGATTTTGGCCTTCTGAAGTGCTTATCTCACTGAAGTTAGCAATTCAGTGGAACCCAGCATTGAAAGTTGGGTGGTTTGGTGAAGATTAGATTTTGCTCTTCTGAAGTGCTTATCTCACTGAATTAAGCACTTCAGTGAACGCAGCATTGAAAGTTGGGTGGTTTGGTGAAGTTTAGATTTTGGTCTTCTGAAGTGCTTATCTCACTGAAATAAGCACTTCAGTGATCCCACCATCGAAAGTTGAGTGGTTTGGTGAAGTTTAGAATTTGGTCTTCTGAAGTGCTTATCTCACTGAAATAAGCATTTGTGTAAATCCAATGTCGAAAGTTGGGTGGTTTGGTGAAGTTGAGATTTTGGCCTTCTGATGTGCTTATCTGACTGAAAGAAGCATTTCAGTGAAATCAGCATCAAAAGTTGAGTCGTTTAGTGATGTTTAGATTTTGTCCTTCTGAAGTGCTTATCTCACTGAATTAAGCAATTCAGTGGAACCAGCATCAAAAGTTGTTTCGTTTGGTGAGGTTGGGATTTTGGCGTAGTGAAGTGCTTATCTCAATGAAATAAGCACTTCAGTAAACCCAGCCTCGAAAGTTGAGTGGTTTTGTGATGTTGAGATTTTGGTCTTCTGAAGTGCTTATCTCACTGAAATAAGCACTTCAGTGAACCCAGCATTGAAAGTTGGGTGGTTTGGTGAAGTTTAGATTTTGGTCTTCTGAATTGCTTATTTCACTGAAATAAGCACTTCAGTGATCCCAGCATTGAAAGTTGGGTGGTTTGGTGAAGTTTAGATTTTGGTCTTCTGATGTGCATATCTGACTGAAAGAAGCATTTCAGTGAAATCAGCATCAAAAGTTGTGTCGTTTAGTGAAGTTAAGATTTTGGCCTTCTGAAGTGCTTATCTCACTGAAATAAGCAATTCAGTGATCCCAGCATTGAAAGTTGTGTGGTTTGGTGAAGTTTAGATTTTGGTCTTCTGAAGTGTTTCTCTCACTGAAATAAGCACTTCAGTGAACCCAGCATTGAAAGATGAGTGGTTTTGAGATGTTGAGATTTTGGTCTTCTGAAGTGCTTATCTGAATGAAAGAAGCATTTCAGTGAACCCAGCTTTGAAAGTTGGGTGGTTTGGTGAAGTTGAGATTTTGGTCTTCTGAAGTGCTTATCTCACTGAAAGAAGCATTTCAGTGAAACCAGCATCGAAATTTGTGTGGTTTGGTGATGTTGAGATTTTGGTCTTCTGCAGTGCTTATCTCACTGAAATAAGCACTTCAGTGAACCCAGCATCGAAATTTGTGTGGTTTGGTGATGTTGACATTTTGGTCTTCTGAAGTGCTTATCTGACTGAAAGAATTATTTCAGTGAACCCAGCATGGAAAGTTGGTTGGTTTGGTGAAGTTTAGATTTTGGTCTTCTGAAGTGCTCATCTGACTGAAAGAAGCATTTCAGTGAACCCAGCATTGAAAGTTGGGTGGTTTGGTGAAGTTAAGATTTTGGTCTTCTGAAGTGCTTATCTCACTGAAATAAGCACTTCAGTGAACCCAGCATTGAAAGTTGGGTGTTTTGGTGAAGTTTAGATTTTGGTCTTCTGAAGTGCTTATCTCACTGAAATAAGCCTTTTGTTATATCCTGGATCGAAAGTTGGGTGGTTTGGTGAAGTTGAGGTTTTGGTCTTCTGAAGTGCTTGTCTCACTGAAATAAGCATTTGTGTAAATGCAGGATCGAAAGTTGGGTGGTTTGGTGAAGTTGAGATTTTGGCCTTCTGGTGTGCATATCTGACTGAAAGAAGCATTTCAGTGAAATCAGCATCAAAAGTTGAGTCGTTTAGTGAAGTTTAGATTTTGGCCTTCTGAAGTGCTTATCTCACTGAAATAAGCAATTCAGTGATCCCAGCATTGAAAGTTGTGTGGTTTGGTGAAGTTTAGATTTTGGTCTTCTGAAGTGCTTATTTCACTGAAATAAGCACTTCAGTGATCCCAGCATTGAAAGTTGGGTGGTTTGGTGAAGTTTAGATTTTGGTCTTCTGAAGTGCTTGTCTCCTGAAATAAGCACTTCAGTGAAGCCAGCATTGAAAGATGAGTGGATTTGAGATGTTGAGATTTTGGTCTTCTGAAGTGCTTATCTGACTGAAAGAAGCATTTCAGTGATCCCAGCATGGAAAGTTGGGTGGTTTGCTGAAGTTTAGATTTTGGTCTTCTGAAGTGCTTATCTCACTGAAAGAAACATTTCAGTGAAACCAGAGTCAAAAGTTGAGTCGTTTGGTGAGGTTGGGATTTTGGCATTCTGAAGTGCTTATTTCACTGAAATAAGCACTTCAGTGAACCCAGCAATGAAAGTTGAGTGGTTTGGTGACGTTTAGATTTTGGTCTTCTGAAGTGCTTATCTCACTGAAATAAGCACTTCAGTGAACCCAGCATTGAAAGTTGGGTGGTTTGGTGACGTTTAGATTTTGGTCTTCTGAAGTGCTTATTTCACTGAAATAAGAACTTCAGTGAACCCAGCATTGAAAGTTGGGTGGTTTGGTGAAGTTTAGATTTTGGTCTTCTGAAGTGCTTATTTCACTGAAATAAGCACTTCAGTGAACCCAGCATTGAAAGTTGGGTGGTTTGGTGAAGTTTAGATTTTGGTCTTCTGAAGTGCTTATCTCACTGAAATAAGCACTTCAGTGAACCCAGCATTGAAAGTTGGGTGGTTTGGTGAAGTTTAGATTTTGGTCTTCTGAAGTGCTTATTTCACTGAAATAAGCACTTCAGTGATCCCAGCATTGAAAGTTGGGTGGTTTGGTGAAGTTGAGATTTTGGCCTTCTGATGTGCATATCTGACTGAAAGAAGCATTTCAGTGAAATCAGCATCAAAAGTTGTGTCGTTTAGTGAAGTTAAGATTTTGGCCTTCTGAAGTGCTTATCTCACTGAAATAAGCAATTCAGTGATCCCAGCATTGAAAGTTGTGTGGTTTGGTGAAGTTTAGATTTTGGTCTTCTGAAGTGTTTCTCTCACTGAAATAAGCACTTCAGTGAACCCAGCATTGAAAGATGAGTGGTTTTGAGATGTTGAGATTTTGGTCTTCTGAAGTGCTTATCTGACTGAAAGAAGCATTTCAGTGAAACCAGCTTTGAAAGTTGGGTGGTTTGGTGAAGTTGAGATTTTGGTCTTCTGAAGTGCTTATCTCACTGAAAGAAGCATTTCAGTGAAACCAGCATCGAAATTTGTGTGGTTTGGTGATGTTGAGATTTTGGTCTTCTGCAGTGCTTATCTCACTGAAATAAGCACTTCAGAGAACCCAGCATCGAAATTTGTGTGGTTTGGTGATGTTGACATTTTGGTCTTCTGAAGTGCTTATCTGACTGAAAGAATTATTTCAGTGAACCCAGCATGGAAAGTTGGTTGGTTTGGTGAAGTTTAGATTTTGGTCTTCTGAAGTGCTCATCTGACTGAAAGAAGCATTTCAGTGAACCCAGCATTGAAAGTTGGGTGGTTTGGTGAAGTTAAGATTTTGGTCTTCTGAAGTGCTTATCTCACTGAAATAAGCACTTCAGTGAACCCAGCATTGAAAGTTGGGTGTTTTGGTGAAGTTTAGATTTTGGTCTTCTGAAGTGCTTATCTCACTGAAATAAGCCTTTTGTTATATCCTGGATCGAAAGTTGGGTGGTTTGGTGAAGTTGAGGTTTTGGTCTTCTGAAGTGCTTGTCTCACTGAAATAAGCATTTGTGTAAATGCAGGATCGAAAGTTGGGTGGTTTGGTGAAGTTGAGATTTTGGCCTTCTGATGTGCATATCTGACTGAAAGAAGCATTTCAGTGAAATCAGCATCAAAAGTTGAGTCGTTTAGTGAAGTTTAGATTTTGGCCTTCTGAAGTGCTTATCTCACTGAAATAAGCAATTCAGTGATCCCAGCATTGAAAGTTGTGTGGTTTGGTGAAGTTTAGATTTTGGTCTTCTGAAGTGCTTATCTCACTGAAATAAGCACTTCAGTGAACCCAGCATCGAAATTTGTGTGGTTTGGTGAAGTTTTGATTTTGGTCTTCTGAAGTGCTTATCTCACTGAAATAAGCACTTCAGTGAACCCAGCATTGAAAGTTGGGTGGTTTGGTGAAGTTTAGATTTTGGTCTTCTGAAGTGCTTATTTCACTGAAATAAGCACTTCAGTGAACACAGGATCGAAAGTTGAGTGGTTAGGTGATGTTGAGATTTTGGTCTTCTGAAGTGCTTATCTCACTGAAATCAGCACTGCAGTGAGTCCAGCATCGAAAGTTGAGTGGTTTTGTGAAGTTGAGTTTTTGGACTTCTGATGTGCATATCTGACTGAAAGAAGCATTTCAGTGAAATCAGCATCAAAAGTTGAGTCGTTTTGTGAGGTTGGGATTTTTGCGCAGTGAAGTGCTTATCTCAATGAAATAAGCACTTCAGTGAACCCAGCATCGAAAGTTGAGTGTATTGTTATGTTGAGAATTTGGTCTTCTGAAGTGCTTATCTCACTGAAATAAGCACTTCAGTGAACCCAGCATTGAAAGTTGGGTGGTTTGGTGAAGTTTAGATTTTGGTCTTCTGAAGTGCTTATTTCACTGAAATAAGCACTTCAGTGATCCCAGCATTGAAAGTTGGGTTGTTTGGTGAATTTAGATTTTGGTCTTCTGAAGTGCTTGTCTCACCGAAATAAGCATTTGGGTAAATCCAGGATCGAAAGTTGGGTGGTTTGGTGCAGTTGAGATTTCGGCCTTCTGATGTGCATATCTGACTGAAAGAAGCATTTCAGTTAAATCAGCATCAAAAGTTGAGTCGTTTAGTGAAGTTAAGATTTTGGCCTTCTGAAGTGCTTATCTCACTGAAATAAGCAATTCAGTGATCCCAGCATTGAAAGTTGTGTGGTTTGGTGAAGTTTAGATTTTGGTCTTATGAAGTGCTTATCTCACTGAAATAAGCACTTCAGTGAACCCAGCATCGAAATTTGTGTGGTTTGGTGATGTTGAGATTTTGGTCTTCTGAAGTGTTTATCTCACTGAAATAAGCACTTCAGTGAAGCCAGCATTGAAAGATGAGTGGTTTTGAGATGTTGAGATTTTGTTCTTCTGAAGTGCTTATCTGACTGAAAGAAGCATTTCAGTGAAATAGCTTTGAAAGTTGGGTGGTTTGGTGAAGTTGAGATTTTGGTCTTCTGAAGTGCTTATCTCACTGAAAGAAGCATTTCAGTGAAACCAGCATCGAAATTTGTGTGGTTTGGTGATGTTGAGATTTTGGTCTTCTGCAGTGCTTATCTCACTGAAATAAGCACTTCAGTGAACCCAGCATCGAAATTTGTGTGGTTTGGTGATGTTGAGATTTTGGTCTTCTGCAGTGCTTATCTCACTGAAATAAGCACTTCAGTGAACCCAGCATCGAAATTTGTGTGGTTTGGTGATGTTGAGATTTTGGTCTTCTGAAGTGCTTATCTGACTGAAAGAAGCATTTCAGTGAACCCAGCATTGAAAGTTGGTTGGTTTGGTGAAGTTTAGATTTTGGTCTTCTGAAGTGCTTATCTCACTGAAAGAAGCATTTCAGTGAAACCAGAGTCAAAAGTTGAGTCGTTAGGTGAGGTTGATATTTTGGTCTTCTGAAGTGCTTATCTGACTGAAAGAAGCATTTCAGTGAACCCAGCATTGAAAGTTGGGTGGTTTGGTGAAGGTAAGATTTTGGTCTTCTGAAGTGCTTATCTCACTGAAATAAGCACTTCAGTGAACCTAGCATTGAAAGTTGGGTGTTTTGGTGAAGTTTAGATTTTGGTCTTCTGAAGTGCTTATCTCACTGAAATAAGCCTTTTGTTATATCCTGGATCGAAAGTTGGGTGGTTTGGTGAAGTTGAGATTTTGGTCTTCTGAAGTGCTTATTTCACTGAAATAAGCACTTCAGTGAACCCAGCATTGAAAGTTGGGTGGTTTGGTGAAGTTTAGATTTTGGTCTTCTGAAGTGCTTATCTCACTGAAATAAGCACTTCAGTGAACCCAGCATTGAAAGTTGGGTGGTTTGGTGAAGTTTAGATTTTGGTCTTCTGAAGTGCTTATTTCACTGAAATAAGCACTTCAGTGATCCCAGCATTGAAAGTTGGGTGGTTTGGTGAAGTTGAGATTTTGGCCTTCTGATGTGCATATCTGACTGAAAGAAGCATTTCAGTGAAATCAGCATCAAAAGTTGTGTCGTTTAGTGAAGTTAAGATTTTGGCCTTCTGAAGTGCTTATCTCACTGAAATAAGCAATTCAGTGATCCCAGCATTGAAAGTTGTGTGGTTTGGTGAAGTTTAGATTTTGGTCTTCTGAAGTGTTTCTCTCACTGAAATAAGCACTTCAGTGAAGCCAGCATTGAAAGATGAGTGGTTTTGAGATGTTGAGATTTTGGTCTTCTGAAGTGCTTATCTGACTGAAAGAAGCATTTCAGTGAAACCAGCTTTGAAAGTTGGGTGGTTTGGTGAAGTTGAGATTTTGGTCTTCTGAAGTGCTTATCTCACTGAAAGAAGCATTTCAGTGAAACCAGCATCGAAATTTGTGTGGTTTGGTGATGTTGAGATTTTGGTCTTCTGCAGTGCTTATCTCACTGAAATAAGCACTTCAGTGAACCCAGCATCGAAATTTGTGTGGTTTGGTGATGTTGACATTTTGGTCTTCTGAAGTGCTTATCTGACTGAAAGAAGCATTTCAGTGAACCCAGCATGGAAAGTTGGTTGGTTTGGTGAAGTTTAGATTTTGGTCTTCTGAAGTGCTCATCTGACTGAAAGAAGCATTTCAGTGAACCCAGCATTGAAAGTTGGGTGGTTTGGTGAAGTTAAGATTTTGGTCTTCTGAAGTGCTTATCTCACTGAAATAAGCACTTCAGTGAACCCAGCATTGAAAGTTGGGTGTTTTGGTGAAGTTTAGATTTTGGTCTTCTGAAGTGCTTATCTCACTGAAATAAGCCTTTTGTTATATCCTGGATCGAAAGTTGGGTGGTTTGGTGAAGTTGAGGTTTTGGTCTTCTGAAGTGCTTATCTCACTGAAATAAGCATTTGTGTAAATCCAGGATCGAAAGTTGGGTGTTTTGGTGAAGTTTAGATTTTGGTCTTCTGAAGTGCTTATCTCACTGAAATAAGCCTTTTGTTATATCCTGGATCGAAAGTTGGGTGGTTTGGTGAAGTTGAGATTTTGGCTTTCTGATGTGCTTATCTGACTGAAAGAAGCATTTCAGTGAAATCAGCATCAAAAGTTGAGTCGTTTAGTGAAGTTTAGATTTTGGCCTTCTGAAGTGCTTATCTCACTGAAGTTAGCAATTCAGTGGAACCCAGCATTGAAAGTTGGGTGGTTTGGTGAAGATTAGATTTTGCTCTTCTGAAGTGCTTATCTCACTGAATTAAGCACTTCAGTGAACGCAGCATTGAAAGTTGGGTGGTTTGGTGAAGTTTAGATTTTGGTCTTCTGAAGTGCTTATCTCACTGAAATAAGCACTTCAGTGATCCCACCATCGAAAGTTGAGTGGTTTGGTGAAGTTTAGAATTTGGTCTTCTGAAGTGCTTATCTCACTGAAATAAGCATTTGTGTAAATCCAATGTCGAAAGTTGGGTGGTTTGGTGAAGTTGAGATTTTGGCCTTCTGATGTGCTTATCTGACTGAAAGAAGCATTTCAGTGAAATCAGCATCAAAAGTTGAGTCGTTTAGTGATGTTTAGATTTTGTCCTTCTGAAGTGCTTATCTCACTGAATTAAGCAATTCAGTGGAACCAGCATCAAAAGTTGTTTCGTTTGGTGAGGTTGGGATTTTGGCGTAGTGAAGTGCTTATCTCAATGAAATAAGCACTTCAGTAAACCCAGCCTCGAAAGTTGAGTGGTTTTGTGATGTTGAGATTTTGGTCTTCTGAAGTGCTTATCTCACTGAAATAAGCACTTCAGTGAACCCAGCATTGAAAGTTGGGTGGTTTGGTGAAGTTTAGATTTTGGTCTTCTGAAGTGCTTATTTCACTGAAATAAGCACTTCAGTGATCCCAGCATTGAAAGTTGGGTGGTTTGGTGAAGTTTAGATTTTGGTCTTCTGAAGTGCTTGTCTCCTGAAATAAGCACTTCAGTGAACCCAGCATTGAAAGTTGGGTGTTTTGGTGAAGTTTAGATTTTGGTCTTCTGAAGTGCTTATCTCACTGAAATAAGCAATTCAGTGGAACCAGCATTGAAAGTTGTGTGGTATGGTGAAGCTTAGATTTTGGTCTTCTGAAGTGCTTATCTCACTGAAATAAGCACTTCAGTGAACCCAGAATCGAAATTTGTGTGGTTTGGTGATGTTGAGATTTTGGTCTTCTGAAGTGTTTATCTCACTGAAATAAGCACTTCAGTGAAGCCAGCATTGAAAGATGAGTGGATTTGAGATGTTGAGATTTTGGTCTTCTGAAGTGCTTATCTGACTGAAAGAAGCATTTTAGTGATCCCAGCATGGAAAGTTGGGTGGTTTGCTGAAGTTTAGATTTTGGTCTTCTGAAGTGCTTATCTCACTGAAAGAAACATTTCAGTGAAACCAGAGTCAAAAGTTGGGTGGTTTGGTGAAGTTTAGATTTTGGTCTTCTGAAGTGCTTATTTCACTGAAATAAGCACTTCAGTGAACCCAGCATTGAAAGTTGGGTGGTTTGGTGAAGTTTAGATTTTGGTCTTCTGAAGTGCTTATCTCACTGAAATAAGCACTTCAGTGAACCCAGCATTGAAAGTTGGGTGGTTTGGTGAAGTTTAGATTTTGGTCTTCTGAAGTGCTTATTTCACTGAAATAAGCACTTCAGTGATCCCAGCATTGAAAGTTGGGTCGTTTGGTGAAGTTGAGATTTTGGCCTTCTGATGTGCATATCTGACTGAAAGAAGCATTTCAGTGAAATCAGCATCAAAAGTTGTGTCGTTTAGTGAAGTTAAGATTTTGGCCTTCTGAAGTGCTTATCTCACTGAAATAAGCAATTCAGTGATCCCAGCATTGAAAGTTGTGTGGTTTGGTGAAGTTTAGATTTTGGTCTTCTGAAGTGTTTCTCTCACTGAAATAAGCACTTCAGTGAACCCAGCATTGAAAGATGAGTGGTTTTGAGATGTTGAGATTTTGGTCTTCTGAAGTGCTTATCTGACTGAAAGAAGCATTTCAGTGAACCCAGCTTTGAAAGTTGGGTGGTTTGGTGAAGTTGAGATTTTGGTCTTCTGAAGTGCTTATCTCACTGAAAGAAGCATTTCAGTGAAACCAGCATCGAAATTTGTGTGGTTTGGTGATGTTGAGATTTTGGTCTTCTGCAGTGCTTATCTCACTGAAATAAGCACTTCAGTGAACCCAGCATCGAAATTTGTGTGGTTTGGTGATGTTGACATTTTTGTCTTCTGAAGTGCTTATCTGACTGAAAGAATTATTTCAGTGAACCCAGCATGGAAAGTTGGTTGGTTTGGTGAAGTTTAGATTTTGGTCTTCTGAAGTGCTCATCTGACTGAAAGAAGCATTTCAGTGAACCCAGCATTGAAAGTTGGGTGGTTTGGTGAAGTTAAGATTTTGGTCTTCTGAAGTGCTTATCTCACTGAAATAAGCACTTCAGTGAACCCAGCATTGAAAGTTGGGTGTTTTGGTGAAGTTTAGATTTTGGTCTTCTGAAGTGCTTATCTCACTGAAATAAGCCTTTTGTTATATCCTGGATCGAAAGTTGGGTGGTTTGGTGAAGTTGAGGTTTTGGTCTTCTGAAGTGCTTGTCTCACTGAAATAAGCATTTGTGTAAATGCAGGATCGAAAGTTGGGTGGTTTGGTGAAGTTGAGATTTTGGCCTTCTGATGTGCATATCTGACTGAAAGAAGCATTTCAGTGAAATCAGCATCAAAAGTTGAGTCGTTTAGTGAAGTTTAGATTTTGGCCTTCTGAAGTGCTTATCTCACTGAAATAAGCAATTCAGTGATCCCAGCATTGAAAGTTGTGTGGTTTGGTGAAGTTTAGATTTTGGTCTTCTGAAGTGCTTATCTCACTGAAATAAGCACTTCAGTGAACCCAGCATCGTAATTTGTGTGGTTTGGTGAAGTTTTGATTTTGGTCTTCTGAAGTGCTTATCTCACTGAAATAAGCACTTCAGTGAACCCAGCATTGAAAGTTGGGTGGTTTGGTGAAGTTTAGATTTTGGTCTTCTGAAGTGCTTATTTCACTGAAATAAGCACTTCAGTGAACACAGGATCGAAAGTTGAGTGGTTAGGTGATGTTGAGATTTTGGTCTTCTGAAGTGCTTATCTCACTGAAATCAGCACTGCAGTGAGTCCAGCATCGAAAGTTGAGTGGTTTTGTGAAGTTGAGTTTTTGGACTTCTGATGTGCATATCTGACTGAAAGAAGCATTTCAGTGAAATCAGCATCAAAAGTTGAGTCGTTTTGTGACGTTGGGATTTTTGCGCAGTGAAGTGCTTATCTCACTGAAATAAGCACTTCAGTGAAGCCAGCATTGAAAGATGAGTGGATTTGAGATGTTGAGATTTTGGTCTTCTGAAGTGCTTATCTGACTGAAAGAAGCATTTCAGTGATCCCAGCATGGAAAGTTGGGTGGTTTGCTGAAGTTTAGATTTTGGTCTTCTGAAGTGCTTATCTCACTGAAAGAAACATTTCAGTGAAACCAGAGTCAAAAGTTGAGTCGTTTGGTGAGGTTGGGATTTTGGCATTCTGAAGTGCTTATTTCACTGAAATAAGCACTTCAGTGAACCCAGCAATGAAAGTTGAGTGGTTTGGTGACGTTTAGATTTTGGTCTTCTGAAGTGCTTATCTCACTGAAATAAGCACTTCAGTGAACCCAGCATTGAAAGTTGGGTGGTTTGGTGACGTTTAGATTTTGGTCTTCTGAAGTGCTTATTTCACTGAAATAAGAACTTCAGTGAACCCAGCATTGAAAGTTGGGTGGTTTGGTGAAGTTTAGATTTTGGTCTTCTGAAGTGCTTATTTCACTGAAATAAGCACTTCAGTGAACCCAGCATTGAAAGTTGGGTGGTTTGGTGAAGTTTAGATTTTGGTCTTCTGAAGTGCTTATCTCACTGAAATAAGCACTTCAGTGAACCCAGCATTGAAAGTTGGGTGGTTTGGTGAAGTTTAGATTTTGGTCTTCTGAAGTGCTTATTTCACTGAAATAAGCACTTCAGTGATCCCAGCATTGAAAGTTGGGTGGTTTGGTGAAGTTGAGATTTTGGCCTTCTGATGTGCATATCTGACTGAAAGAAGCATTTCAGTGAAATCAGCATCAAAAGTTGTGTCGTTTAGTGAAGTTAAGATTTTGGCCTTCTGAAGTGCTTATCTCACTGAAATAAGCAATTCAGTGATCCCAGCATTGAAAGTTGTGTGGTTTGGTGAAGTTTAGATTTTGGTCTTCTGAAGTGTTTCTCTCACTGAAATAAGCACTTCAGTGAAGCCAGCATTGAAAGATGAGTGGTTTTGAGATGTTGAGATTTTGGTCTTCTGAAGTGCTTATCTGACTGAAAGAAGCATTTCAGTGAAACCAGCTTTGAAAGTTGGGTGGTTTGGTGAAGTTGAGATTTTGGTCTTCTGAAGTGCTTATCTCACTGAAAGAAGCATTTCAGTGAAACCAGCATCGAAATTTGTGTGGTTTGGTGATGTTGAGATTTTGGTCTTCTGCAGTGCTTATCTCACTGAAATAAGCACTTCAGTGAACCCAGCATCGAAATTTGTGTGGTTTGGTGATGTTGACATTTTGGTCTTCTGAAGTGCTTATCTGACTGAAAGAAGCATTTCAGTGACCCCAGCATGGAAAGTTGGTTGGTTTGGTGAAGTTTAGATTTTGGTCTTCTGAAGTGCTCATCTGACTGAAAGAAGCATTTCAGTGAACCCAGCATTGAAAGTTGGGTGGTTTGGTGAAGTTAAGATTTTGGTCTTCTGAAGTGCTTATCTCACTGAAATAAGCACTTCAGTGAACCCAGCATTGAAAGTTGGGTGTTTTGGTGAAGTTTAGATTTTGGTCTTCTGAAGTGATTTTCTCACTGAAATAAGCTTTTGGGTAATTCCAGGATCGAAAGTTGGGTGGTTTGGTGAAGTTGAGGTTTTGGTCTTCTGAAGTGCTTGTCTCACTGAAATAAGCATTTGTGTAAATCCAGGATCGAAAGTTGGGTGGTTTGGTGAAGTTGAGATTTTGGCCTTCTGATGTGCATATCTGACTGAAAGAAGCATTTCAGTGAAATCAGCATCAAAAGTTGAGTCGTTTAGTGAAGTTTAGATTTTGGCCTTCTGAAGTGCTTATCTCACTGAAATAAGCAATTCAGTGATCCCAGCATTGAAAGTTGTGTGGTTTGGTGAAGTTTAGATTTTGGTCTTCTGAAGTGCTTATCTCACTGAAATAAGCACTTCAGTGAACCCAGCATCGAAATTTGTGTGGTTTGGTGATGTTGAGATTTTGGTCTTCTGAAGTGTTTATCTCACTGAAATAAGCACTTCAGTGAAGCCAGCATTGAAAGATGAGTGGTTTTGAGATGTTGAGATTTTGGTCTTCTGAAGTGCTATTCTGACTGAAAGAAGCATTTCAGTGAACCCAGCATTGAATGTTGGGTTCTTTGGTGAAGTTTAGATTCTGGTCTTCTGAAGTGCTTATCTCACTGAAAGAAGCATTTCAGTGAAACCAGAGTCAAAAGTTGAGTCGTTTGGTGAGGTTGATATTTTGGCATTCTGAAGTGCTTATCTCACTGAAATAAGCACTTCAGTTAACCCAGCATTGAAAGTTGGGTGGTTTGGTGAAGTTTAGATTTTGGTCTTCTGAAGTGCTTATTTCACTGAAATAAGCACTTCAGTGATCCCAGCATTGAAAGTTGGGTGGTTTGGTGAAGTTTAGATTTTGGTCTTCTGAAGTGCTTGTCTCCTGAAATAAGCACTTCAGTGAACCCAGCATTGAAAGTTGGGTGTTTTGGTGAAGTTTAGATTTTGGTCTTCTGAAGTGCTTATCTCACTGAAATAAGCAATTCAGTGGAACCAGCATTGAAAGTTGTGTGGTATGGTGAAGCTTAGATTTTGGTCTTCTGAAGTGCTTATCTCACTGAAATAAGCACTTCAGTGAACCCAGCATCGAAATTTGTGTGGTTTGGTGATGTTGAGATTTTGGTCTTCTGAAGTGTTTATCTCACTGAAATAAGCACTTCAGTGAAGCCAGCATTGAAAGATGAGTGGATTTGAGATGTTGAGATTTTGGTCTTCTGAAGTGCTTATCTGACTGAAAGAAGCATTTCAGTGATCCCAGCATGGAAAGTTGGGTGGTTTGCTGAAGTTTAGATTTTGGTCTTCTGAAGTGCTTATCTCACTGAAAGAAACATTTCAGTGAAACCAGAGTCAAAAGTTGAGTCGTTTGGTGAGGTTGGGATTTTGGCATTCTGAAGTGCTTATTTCACTGAAATAAGCACTTCAGTGAACCCAGCAATGAAAGTTGAGTGGTTTGGTGACGTTTAGATTTTGGTCTTCTGAAGTGCTTATCTCACTGAAATAAGCACTTCAGTGAACCCAGCATTGAAAGTTGGGTGGTTTGGTGACGTTTAGATTTTGGTCTTCTGAAGTGCTTATTTCACTGAAATAAGAACTTCAGTGAACCCAGCATTGAAAGTTGGGTGGTTTGGTGAAGTTTAGATTTTGGTCTTCTGAAGTGCTTATTTCACTGAAATAAGCACTTCAGTGAACCCAGCATTGAAAGTTGGGTGGTTTGGTGAAGTTTAGATTTTGGTCTTCTGAAGTGCTTATCTCACTGAAATAAGCACTTCAGTGAACCCAGCATTGAAAGTTGGGTGGTTTGGTGAAGTTGAGATTTTCGTCTTCTGAAGTGCTTATTTCACTGAAATAAGCACTTCAGTGATCCCAGCATTGAAAGTTGGGTCGTTTGGTGAAGTTGAGATTTTGGCCTTCTGATGTGCATATCTGACTGAAAGAAGCATTTCAGTGAAATCAGCATCAAAAGTTGTGTCGTTTAGTGAAGTTAAGATTTTGGCCTTCTGAAGTGCTTATCTCACTGAAATAAGCAATTCAGTGATCCCAGCATTGAAAGTTGTGTGGTTTGGTGAAGTTTAGATTTTGGTCTTCTGAAGTGTTTCTCTCACTGAAATAAGCACTTCAGTGAACCCAGCATTGAAAGATGAGTGGTTTTGAGATGTTGAGATTTTGGTCTTCTGAAGTGCTTATCTGACTGAAAGAAGCATTTCAGTGAACCCAGCTTTGAAAGTTGGGTGGTTTGGTGAAGTTGAGATTTTGGTCTTCTGAAGTGCTTATCTCACTGAAAGAAGCATTTCAGTGAAACCAGCATCGAAATTTGTGTGGTTTGGTGATGTTGAGATTTTGGTCTTCTGCAGTGCTTATCTCACTGAAATAAGCACTTCAGTGAACCCAGCATCGAAATTTGTGTGGTTTGGTGATGTTGACATTTTGGTCTACTGAAGTGCTTATCTGACTGAAAGAATTATTTCAGTGAACCCAGCATGGAAAGTTGGTTGGTTTGGTGAAGTTTAGATTTTGGTCTTCTGAAGTGCTCATCTGACTGAAAGAAGCATTTCAGTGAACCCAGCATTGAAAGTTGGGTGGTTTGGTGAAGTTAAGATTTTGGTCTTCTGAAGTGCTTATCTCACTGAAATAAGCACTTCAGTGAACCCAGCATTGAAAGTTGGGTGTTTTGGTGAAGTTTAGATTTTGGTCTTCTGAAGTGCTTATCTCACTGAAATAAGCCTTTTGTTATATCCTGGATCGAAAGTTGGGTGGTTTGGTGAAGTTGAGGTTTTGGTCTTCTGAAGTGCTTGTCTCACTGAAATAAGCATTTGTGTAAATGCAGGATCGAAAGTTGGGTGGTTTGGTGAAGTTGAGATTTTGGCCTTCTGATGTGCATATCTGACTGAAAGAAGCATTTCAGTGAAATCAGCATCAAAAGTTGAGTCGTTTAGTGAAGTTTAGATTTTGGCCTTCTGAAGTGCTTATCTCACTGAAATAAGCAATTCAGTGATCCCAGCATTGAAAGTTGTGTGGTTTGGTGAAGTTTAGATTTTGGTCTTCTGAAGTGCTTATCTCACTGAAATAAGCACTTCAGTGAACCCAGCATCGAAATTTGTGTGGTTTGGTGAAGTTTTGATTTTGGTCTTCTGAAGTGCTTATCTCACTGAAATAAGCACTTCAGTGAACCCAGCATTGAAAGTTGGGTGGTTTGGTGAAGTTTAGATTTTGGTCTTCTGAAGTGCTTATTTCACTGAAATAAGCACTTCAGTGAACACAGGATCGAAAGTTGAGTGGTTAGGTGATGTTGAGATTTTGGTCTTCTGAAGTGCTTATCTCACTGAAATCAGCACTGCAGTGAGTCCAGCATCGAAAGTTGAGTGGTTTTGTGAAGTTGAGTTTTTGGACTTCTGATGTGCATATCTGACTGAAAGAAGCATTTCAGTGAAATCAGCATCAAAAGTTGAGTCGTTTTGTGACGTTGGGATTTTTGCGCAGTGAAGTGCTTATCTCACTGAAATAAGCACTTCAGTGAAGCCAGCATTGAAAGATGAGTGGATTTGAGATGTTGAGATTTTGGTCTTCTGAAGTGCTTATCTGACTGAAAGAAGCATTTCAGTGATCCCAGCATGGAAAGTTGGGTGGTTTGCTGAAGTTTAGATTTTGGTCTTCTGAAGTGCTTATCTCACTGAAAGAAACATTTCAGTGAAACCAGAGTCAAAAGTTGAGTCGTTTGGTGAGGTTGGGATTTTGGCATTCTGAAGTGCTTATTTCACTGAAATAAGCACTTCAGTGAACCCAGCAATGAAAGTTGAGTGGTTTGGTGACGTTTAGATTTTGGTCTTCTGAAGTGCTTATCTCACTGAAATAAGCACTTCAGTGAACCCAGCATTGAAAGTTGGGTGGTTTGGTGACGTTTAGATTTTGGTCTTCTGAAGTGCTTATTTCACTGAAATAAGAACTTCAGTGAACCCAGCATTGAAAGTTGGGTGGTTTGGTGAAGTTTAGATTTTCGTCTTCTGAAGTGCTTATTTCACTGAAATAAGCACTTCAGTGAACCCAGCATTGAAAGTTGGGTGGTTTGGTGAAGTTTAGATTTTGGTCTTCTGAAGTGCTTATCTCACTGAAATAAGCACTTCAGTGAACCCAGCATTGAAAGTTGGGTGGTTTGGTGAAGTTTAGATTTTGGTCTTCTGAAGTGCTTATTTCACTGAAATAAGCACTTCAGTGATCCCAGCATTGAAAGTTGGGTGGTTTGGTGAAGTTGAGATTTTGGCCTTCTGATGTGCATATCTGACTGAAAGAAGCATTTCAGTGAAATCAGCATCAAAAGTTGTGTCGTTTAGTGAAGTTAAGATTTTGGCCTTCTGAAGTGCTTATCTCACTGAAATAAGCAATTCAGTGATCCCAGCATTGAAAGTTGTGTGGTTTGGTGAAGTTTAGATTTTGGTCTTCTGAAGTGTTTCTCTCACTGAAATAAGCACTTCAGTGAAGCCAGCATTGAACGATGAGTGGTTTTGAGATGTTGAGATTTTGGTCTTCTGAAGTGCTTATCTGACTGAAAGAAGCATTTCAGTGAAACCAGCTTTGAAAGTTGTGTGGTTTGGTGAAGTTGAGATTTTGGTCTTCTGAAGTGCTTATCTCACTGAAAGAAGCATTTCAGTGAAACCAGCATCGAAATTTGTGTGGTTTGGTGATGTTGAGATTTTGGTCTTCTGCAGTGCTTATCTCACTGAAATAAGCACTTCAGTGAACCCAGCATCGAAATTTGTGTGGTTTGGTGATGTTGACATTTTGGTCTTCTGAAGTGCTTATCTGACTGAAAGAAGCATTTCAGTGAACCCAGCATGGAAAGTTGGTTGGTTTGGTGAAGTTTAGATTTTGGTCTTCTGAAGTGCTCATCTGACTGAAAGAAGCATTTCAGTGAACCCAGCATTGAAAGTTGGGTGGTTTGGTGAAGTTAAGATTTTGGTCTTCTGAAGTGCTTATCTCACTGAAATAAGCACTTCAGTGAACCCAGCATTGAAAGTTGGGTGTTTTGGTGAAGTTTAGATTTTGGTCTTCTGAAGTGCTTATCTCACTGAAATAAGCCTTTTGTTATATCCTGGATCGAAAGTTGGGTGGTTTGGTGAAGTTGAGGTTTTGGTCTTCTGAAGTGCTTGTCTCACTGAAATAAGCATTTGTGTAAATCCAGGATCGAAAGTTGGGTGGTTTGGTGAAGTTGAGATTTTGGCCTTCTGATGTGCATATCTGACTGAAAGAAGCATTTCAGTGAAATCAGCATCAAAAGTTGAGTCGTTTAGTGAAGTTTAGATTTTGGCCTTCTGAAGTGCTTATCTCACTGAAATAAGCAATTCAGTGATCCCAGCATTGAAAGTTGTGTGGTTTGGTGAAGTTTAGATTTTGGTCTTCTGAAGTGCTTATCTCACTGAAATAAGCACTTCAGTGAACCCAGCATCGAAATTTGTGTGGTTTGGTGATGTTGAGAATTTGGTCTTCTGAAGTGTTTATCTCACTGAAATAAGCACTTCAGTGAAGCCAGCATTGAAAGATGAGTGGTTTTGAGATGTTGAGATTTTGGTCTTCTGAAGTGCTATTCTGACTGAAAGAAGCATTTCAGTGAACCCAGCATTGAATGTTGGGTGGTTTGGTGAAGTTTAGATTCTGGTCTTCTGAAGTGCTTATCTCACTGAAAGAAGCATTTCAGTGAAACCAGAGTCAAAAGTTGAGTCGTTTGGTGAGGTTGATATTTTGGCATTCTGAAGTGCTTATCTCACTGAAATAAGCACTTCAGTTAACCCAGCATTGAAAGTTGAGTGGTTTGGTGAAGTTTTGATTTTGGTCTTCTGAAGTGCTTATCTCACTGAAATAAGCACTTCAGTGAACCCAGCATTGAAAGTTGGGTGGTTTGGTGAAGTTTAGATTTTGGTCTTCTGAAGTGCTTATTTCACTGAAATAAGCACTTCAGTGAACACAGGATCGAAAGTTGAGTGGTTTGGTGATGTTGAGATTTTGGTCTTCTGAAGTGCTTATCTCACTGAAATCAGCACTGCAGTGAGTCCAGCATCGAAAGTTGAGTGGTTTTGTGAAGTTGAGTTTTTGGTCTTCTGAAGAGCTTATCTCACTGAAATAAGCACTGCAGTGAGTCCAGCATCGAAAGTTGAGTGGTTTTGTGAAGTTGAGTTTTTGGACTTCTGATGTGCATATCTGACTGAAAGAAGCATTTCAGTGAAATCAGCATCAAAAGTTGAGTCGTTTTGTGAGGTTGGGATTTTTGCGCAGTGAAGTGCTTATCTCAATGAAATAAGCACTTCAGTGAACCCAGCATCGAAAGTTGAGTGTATTGTGATGTTGAGAATTTGGTCTTCTGAAGTGCTTATCTCACTGAAATAAGCACTTCAGTGAACCCAGCATTGAAAGTTGGGTGGTTTGGTGAAGTTTAGATTTTGGTCTTCTGAAGTGCTTATTTCACTGAAATAAGCACTTCAGTGATCCCAGCATTGGAAGTTGGGTTGTTTGGTGAATTTAGATTTTGGTCTTCTGAAGTGCTTGTCTCACTGAAGTAAGCATTTGGGTAAATCCAGGATCGAAAGTTGGGTGGTTTGGTGCAGTTGAGATTTCGGCCTTCTGATGTGCATATCTGACTGAAAGAAGCATTTCAGTTAAATCAGCATCAAAAGTTGAGTCGTTTAGTGAAGTTAAGATTTTGGCCTTCTGAAGTGCTTATCTCACTGAAATAAGCAATTCAGTGATCCCAGCATTGAAAGTTGTGTGGTTTGGTGAAGTTTAGATTTTGGTCTTATGAAGTGCTTATCTCACTGAAATAAGCACTTCAGTGAACCCAGCATCGAAATTTGTGTGGTTTGGTGATGTTGAGATTTTGGTCTTCTGAAGTGTTTATCTCACTGAAATAAGCACTTCAGTGAAGCCAGCATTGAAAGATGAGTGGTTTTGAGATGTTGAGATTTTGGTCTTCTGAAGTGCTTATCTGACTGAAAGAAGCATTTCAGTGAACCCAGCTTTGAAAGTTGGGTGGTTTGGTGAAGTTGAGATTTTGGTCTTCGGAAGTGCTTATCTCACTGAAAGAAGCATTTCAGTGAAACCAGCATCGAAATTTGTGTGGTTTGGTGATGTTGAGATTTTGGTCTTCTGCAGTGCTTATATCACTAAAATAAGCACTTCAGTGAACCCAGCATCGAAATTTGTGTGGTTTGGTGATGTTGAGATTTTGGTCTTCTGAAGTGCTTATCTGACTGAAAGAAGCATTTCAGTGAACCCAGCATTGAAAGTTGGTTGGTTTGGTGAAGTTTAGATTTTGGTCTTCTGAAGTGCTTATCTCACTGAAAGAAGCATTTCAGTGAAACCAGAGTCAAAAGTTGAGTCGTTAGGTGAGGTTGATATTTTGGTCTTCTGAAGTGCTTATCTCACTGAAATAAAAACTACAGTTAACCCAGCATTGAAAGTTCAGTGGTTTGGTGAAGTTTAGATTTTGGTCTCCTGAAGTGCTTATCTCACTGAAATAAGCAATTCAGTGATCCCAGCATTGAAAGTTGTGTGGTTTGGTGAAGTTTAGATTTTGGTCTTCTGAAGTGCTTATCTCACTGAAATAAGCACTTCAGTGAACCCAGCATCGAAATTTGTGTGGTTTGGTGATGTTGAGATTTTGGTCTTCTGAAGTGTTTATCTCACTGAAATAAGCACTTCAGTGAACCCAGCATTGAAAGATGAGTGGTTTTGAGATGTTGAGATTTTGGTCTTCTGAAGTGCTTATCTGACTGAAAGAAGCATTTCAGTGAACCCAGCATTGAAAGTTGGGTGGTTTGGTGAAGTTAAGATTTTGGTCTTCTGAAGTGCTTATCTCACTGAAATAAGCACTTCAGTGAACCCAGCATTGAAAGTTGGGTGTTTTGTTGAAGTTTAGATTTTGGTCTTCTGAAGTGCTTATCTCACTGAAATAAGCCTTTTGTTATATCCTGGATCGAAAGTTGGGTGGTTTGGTGAAGTTGAGGTTTTGGTCTTCTGAAGTGCTTGTCTCACTGAAATAAGCATTTGTGTAAATCCAGGATCGAAAGTTGGGTGGTTTGGTGAAGTTGAGATTTTGGCCTTCTGATGTGCATATCTGACTGAAAGAAGCATTTCAGTGAAATCAGCATCAAAAGTTGAGTCGTTTAGTGAAGTTTAGATTTTTGCCTTCTGAAGTGCTTATCTCACTGAAATAAGCAATTCAGTGATCCCAGCATTGAAAGTTGTGTGGTTTGGTGAAGTTTAGATTTTGGTCTTCTGAAGTGCTTATCTCACTGAAATAAGCACTTCAGTGAACCCAGCATCGAAATTTGTGTGGTTTGGTGATGTTGAGATTTTGGTCTTCTGAAGTGTTTATCTCACTGAAATAAGCACTTCAGTGAAGCCAGCATTGAAAGATGAGTGGTTTTGAGATGTTGAGATTTTGGTCTTCAGAAGTGCTTTTCTGACTGAAAGAAGCATTTCAGTGAACCCAGCATTGAATGTTGGGTGGTTTGGTGAAGTTTAGATTCTGGTCTTCTGAAGTGCTTATCTCACTGAAAGAAGCATTTCAGTGAAACCAGAGTCAAAAGTTGAGTCGTTTGGTGAGGTTGATATTTTGGCATTCTGAAGTGCTTATCTCACTGAAATAAGCACTTCAGTTAACCCAGCATTGAAAGTTGAGTGGTTTGGTGAAGTTTTGATTTTGGTCTTCTGAAGTGCTTATCTCACTGAATTTAGCACTGCAGTGAACCCAGCATTGAAAGTTGGGTGGTTTTGTGAAGTTGAGTTTTTGGTCTTCTGAAGAGCTTATCTCACTGAAATAAGCACTGCAGTGAGTCCAGCATCGAAAGTTGAGTGGTTTTGTGAAGTTGAGTTTTTGGACTTCTGATGTTCATATCTGACTGAAAGAAGCATTTCAGTGAAATCAGCATCAAAAGTTGAGTCGTTTTGTGAGGTTGGGATTTTTGCGCAGTGAAGTGCTTATCTCAATGAAATAAGCACTTCAGTGAACCCAGCATCGAAAGTTGAGTGTATTGTGATGTTGAGAATTTGGTCTTCTGAAGTGCTTATCTCACTGAAATAAGCACTTCAGTGAACCCAGCATTGAAAGTTGGGTGTTTGGGTGAAGTTTAGATTTTGGTCTTCTGAAGTGCTTATCTCACTGAAATAAGCCTTTTGGTAAATCCTGGATCGAAAGTTGGGTGGTTTGGTGAACTTGAGATTTGGGCCTTCTGATGTGCATATCTGACTGAAAGAAGCATTTCAGTGAAATCAGCATCAAAAGTTGAGTCGTTTAGTGAAGTTTAGATTTTGGCCTTCTGAAGTGCTTATCTCACTGAAATAAGCAATTCAGTGGAACCAGCATCAAAAGTTGAGTCGCTTGGTGAGGTTGGGATTTTGGCGTAGTGAAGTGCTTATCTCACTGAAATAAGCACTTCAGTGAACCCAGCATCGAAATTTGAGTCGTTTGGTGATGTTGAGATTTTGGTCTTCAGTAGTGCTAATCTCTACTGAAATAAGCACTTCAGTGAAACCAGCATCGAAATTTGAGAGGTTTTGAGATGTTGAGATTTTGGCCTTCTGAAGTGCTTTTCTCACTGAAATAAGCACTTCAGTGAACACAGCATCGAAAGTTGAGTGGTTTGGTGATGTTGAGATTTTGGTCTTCTGAAGTGATTTTCTCACTGAAATAAACACTTCAGTGATCCCAGCATCGAAAGTTGAGTGGTTTGGTGAAGTTTAGATTTTTGTCTTCTGAAGTGCTTATCTCACTGAAATTAGCCTTTGGGAAAATCCTGGATCGAAAGTTGGGTGGTTTGGAGAAGTTGAGATTTTGGACTTCTGATGTGCATATCTGACTGAAAGAAGCATTTCAGTGAAATAAGCATCAAAAGTTGAGTCGTTTAGTGAAGTTTAGATTTTGGCCTTCTGAAGTGCTTTTCTCACTGAAATAAGCAATTCAGTGGAAACAGCATCAAAAGTTGAGTCGCTTGGTGAGTTTGGGATTTTGGCGTAGTGAAATACTTATCTCACTGATATAAGCACTTCAGTGAACCCAGCATTGAAAGTTGGGTGGTTTGGTGAAGTTTAGATTTTGGTCTTCTGAAGTGCTTATTTTACTGAAATAAGCACTTCAGTGATCCCAGCATTGAAAGTTGGGTGGTTTGGTGAAGTTTAGATTTTGGTCTTCAGAAGTGCTTATCTCACTGAAATAAGCACTTCAGTGAACACAGGATCGAAAGTTGAGTGGTTTGGTGATGTTGAGATTTTGGTCTTCTGAAGTGCTTGTCTCACTGAAATAAGCATTTGGGTAAATCCAGGATCGAAAGTTGGGTGGTTTGGTGAAGTTGTGATTTTGGCCTTCTGATGTGCATATTTGACTGTAAGAAGCATTTCAGTGAAATCAGCATCAAAAGTTGAGTCGTTTAGTGAAGTTTAGATTTTGGCCTTCTGAAGTGCTTATCTCACTGAAATAAGCAATTCATTGGAACCAGCATTGAAAGTTGGGTGGTTTGGTGAAGTTTAGATTTTGGTCTTCTGAAGTGCTTATCTTACTGAAATAAGCACTTCCGTGAACCCAGCATCGAAATTTGAGTGGTTTGGTGATGTTGAGATTTTGGTCTTCTGAAGTGCTTATCTCACTGAAATAAGCACTTCAGTGAACCCAGCATTGAAAGTTGAGTGGTTTTGAGATATTGAGATTCTGGTCTTCTGAAGTGCTTATCTGACTGAAAGAAGCATTTCAGTGAACCCAGCATTGAACGTTGGGTGGTTTGGTGAAGTTTAGATTTTGGTCTTCTGAAGTGCTTATCTCACTGAAAGAAGCATTTCAGTGAAACCAGAGTCAAAAGTTGAGTCGTTTGGTGAGGTTGGTATTTTGGCATTCTGAAAGGCTTATCTCACTGAAATAAGCACTGCAGTGAGCCCAGCATCGAAAGTTGAGTGGTTTTGTGAAGTTTAGATTTTTGTCTTCTGAAGTGCTTATCTCACTGAAATTAGCCTTTGGGTAAATCCTGGATCGAAAGTTGGGTGGTTTGGAGAAGTTGAGATTTTGGACATCTGATGTGCATGTCTGACTGAAAGGACCATTTCAGTGAAATTAGCATCAAAAGTTGAGTCGTTTAGTGAAGTTTAGATTTTGGCATTCAGAAGTGCTTATCTCACTGAAACTAGCACTGCAGTGAGCCCAGCATCGAAAGTTGAGTGGATTTGTGAAGTTGAGTTTTTGGTCTTCTGAAGTGCTTATCCGACTGAAAGAAGCATTTCAGTGAACCCAGCATTGAAAGTTGGGTGGGTTGGTGAAGTCTAGATTTTGGTCTTTTGAAGTGCTTATCTCACTGAAATAAGCACTTCAGTGATCCCAGCATCGAAATTTGAGTGGTTTGGTGATGTTAAGATTTTGGTCTTCTGAAGTGCTTATCTCACTGAAATAAGCACTTCAGTGAACCCAGCATCGAAAGTTGAGTGGTTTTGAGATGTTGAGATTTTGGTCTTCTGAAGTGCTTATCTGACTGAAAGAAGCATTTCAGTGAACCCAGCATTGAAAGTTGGGTGGTTTGGTGAAGGTAAGATTTTGGTCTTCTGAAGTGCTTATCTCACTGAAATAAGCACTTCAGTGAACCTAGCATTGAAAGTTGGGTGTTTTGGTGATGTTGAGATTTTGGTCTTCTGAAGTGATTTTCTCACTGAAATAAGCTTTTGGGTAATTCCAGGATCGAAAGTTGGGTGGTTTGCTGAAGTTGAGATTTTAGTCTTCTGAAGTGCTTGTCTCACTGAAATAAGCATTTGGGTAAAACCAGGATCGAAAGTTGGGTGTTTTGGTGAAGTTGAGATTTTGGCCTTCTGATGTGCATATCTGACTGAAAGAAGCATTTCAGTGAAGTCAGCATCAAAAGTTGAGTCGTTTAGTGAAGTTTAGATTTTGGCCTTCTGAAGTGCTTATCTCACTGAAATAAGCAATTCAGTGGAACCAGCATCAAAAGTTGAGTCGCTTGGTGAGGTTGGGATTTTGGCGTACTGATGTACTTATCTCACTGAAATAAGCACTTCAGTGAACCCTGCATGGAAAGTTGGGTGGTTTGGTGAAGTTTAGATTTTGGTCTTCTGAAGTGCTTATCTCACTGAAATAAGCACTTCAGTGAACACAGCATCGAAATTTGAGTGGTTTGGTGATGTTGAGATTTTGGTCTTCTGAAGTGCTTATCTGACTGAAAGAAGCATTTCACTGAACGCAGCTTTGAAAGTTGAGTGGTTTGGTGAAGTTTAGATTTTGGTCTTCTGAAGTGCTTATCTCACTGAAATAAGCACTTCAGTGATCCCAGCATCGAATTTTGAGTGGTTTGGTGAAGTTTAGCTTTTGGTCTTCTGAAGTGCTTATCTCACTGAAATCAGCACTGCAGTGAGTCCAGCATCGAAAGTTGAGTGGTTTTGTGAAGTTGAGTTTTTGGTCTTCTGAAGTGCTTATCTCACTGAAATAAGCACTGCAGTGAGTCCAGCATCGAAAGTTGAGTGGTTTTGTGAAGTTGAGTTTTTGGTCTTCTGAAGTGCTTATCTCACTGAAATAAACACTTCAGTGATCCCAGCATCGAAAGTTGAGTGGTTTGGTGAAGTTTAGATTTTTGTCTTCTGAAGTGCTTATCTCACTGAAATTAGCCTTTGGGAAAATCCTGGATCGAATGTTGGGTGGTTTGGAGAAGTTGAGATTTTGGACTTCTGATGTGCATATCTGACTGAAAGAAGCATTTCAGTGAAATAAGCATCAAAAGTTGAGTCGTTTAGTGAAGTTTAGATTTTGGCCTTCTGAAGTGCTTTTCTCACTGAAATAAGCAATTCAGTGGAACCAGCATCAAAAGTTGAGTCGCTTGGTGAGTTTGGGATTTTGGCGTAGTGAAATACTTATCTCACTGATATAAGCACTTCAGTGAACCCAGCATTGAAAGTTGGGTGGTTTGGTGAAGTTTAGATTTTGGTCTTCTGAAGTGCTTATTTTACTGAAATAAGCACTTCAGTGATCCCAGCATTGAAAGTTGGGTGGTTTGGTGAAGTTTAGATTTTGGTCTTCTGAAGTGCTTATCTCACTGAAATAAGCACTTCAGTGAACACAGGATCGAAAGTTGAGTGGTTTGGTGATGTTGAGATTTTGGTCTTCTGAAGTGCTTGTCTCACTGAAATAAGCATTTGGGTAAATCCAGGATCGAAAGTTGGGTGGTTTGGTGAAGTTGTGATTTTGGCCTTCTGATGTGCATATTTGACTGTAAGAAGCATTTCAGTGAAATCAGCATCAAAAGTTGAGTCGTTTAGTGAAGTTTAGATTTTGGCCTTCTGAAGTGCTTATCTCACTGAAATAAGCAATTCAGTGGAACCAGCATTGAAAGTTGGGTGGTTTGGTGAAGTTTAGATTTTGGTCTTCTGAAGTGCTTATCTTACTGAAATAAGCACTTCCGTGAACCCAGCATCGAAATTTGAGTGGTTTGGTGATGTTGAGATTTTGGTCTTCTGAAGTGCTTATCTCACTGAAATAAGCACTTCAGTGAACCCAGCATTGAAAGTTGAGTGGTTTTGAGATATTGAGATTCTGGTCTTCTGAAGTGCTTATCTGACTGAAAGAAGCATTTCAGTGAACCCAGCATTGAACGTTGGGTGGTTTGGTGAAGTTTAGATTTTGGTCTTCTGAAGTGCTTATCTCACTGAAAGAAGCATTTCAGTGAAACCAGAGTCAAAAGTTGAGTCGTTTGGTGAGGTTGGTATTTTGGCATTCTGAAAGGCTTATCTCACTGAAATAAGCACTGCAGTGAGCCCAGCATCGAAAGTTGAGTGGTTTTGTGAAGTTTAGATTTTTGTCTTCTGAAGTGCTTATCTCACTGAAATTAGCCTTTGGGTAAATCCTGGATCGAAAGTTGGGTGGTTTGGAGAAGTTGAGATTTTGGACATCTGATGTGCATGTCTGACTGAAAGGACCATTTCAGTGAAATTAGCATCAAAAGTTGAGTCGTTTAGTGAAGTTTAGATTTTGGCATTCAGAAGTGCTTATCTCACTAAAACTAGCACTGCAGTGAGCCCAGCATCGAAAGTTGAGTGGATTTGTGAAGTTGAGTTTTTGGTCTTCTGAAGTGCTTATCCGACTGAAAGAAGCATTTCAGTGAACCCAGCATTGAAAGTTGGGTGGGTTGGTGAAGTCTAGATTTTGGTCTTTTGAAGTGCTTATCTCACTGAAATAAGCACTTCAGTGATCCCAGCATCGAAATTTGAGTGGTTTGGTGATGTTAAGATTTTGGTCTTCTGAAGTGCTTATCTCACTGAAATAAGCACTTCAGTGAACCCAGCATCGAAAGTTGAGTGGTTTTGAGATGTTGAGATTTTGGTCTTCTGAAGTGCTTATCTGACTGAAAGAAGCATTTGAGTGAACCCAGCATTGAAAGTTGGGTGGTTTGGTGAAGGTAAGATTTTGGTCTTCTGAAGTGCTTATCTCACTGAAATAAGCACTTCAGTGAACCTAGCATTGAAAGTTGGGTGTTTTGGTGAAGTTTAGATTTTGGTCTTCTGAAGTGCTTATCTCACTGAAATAAGCCTTTTGTTATATCCTGGATCGAAAGTTGGGTGGTTTGGTGAAGTTGAGATTTTGGCTTTCTGATGTGCTTATCTGACTGAAAGAAGCATTTCAGTGAAATCAGCATCAAAAGTTGAGTCGTTTAGTGAAGTTTAGATTTTGGCCTTCTGAAGTGCTTATCTCACTGAAGTTAGCAATTCAGTGGAACCCAGCATTGAAAGTTGGGTGGTTTGGTGAAGATTAGATTTTGCTCTTCTGAAGTGCTTATCTCACTGAATTAAGCACTTCAGTGAACGCAGCATTGAAAGTTGGGTGGTTTGGTGAAGTTTAGATTTTGGTCTTCTGAAGTGCTTATCTCACTGAAATAAGCACTTCAGTGATCCCACCATCGAAAGTTGAGTGGTTTGGTGAAGTTTAGAATTTGGTCTTCTGAAGTGCTTATCTCACTGAAATAAGCATTTGTGTAAATCCAATGTCGAAAGTTGGGTGGTTTGGTGAAGTTGAGATTTTGGCCTTCTGATGTGCTTATCTGACTGAAAGAAGCATTTCAGTGAAATCAGCATCAAAAGTTGAGTCGTTTAGTGATGTTTAGATTTTGTCCTTCTGAAGTGCTTATCTCACTGAATTAAGCAATTCAGTGGAACCAGCATCAAAAGTTGTTTCGTTTGGTGAGGTTGGGATTTTGGCGTAGTGAAGTGCTTATCTCAATGAAATAAGCACTTCAGTAAACCCAGCCTCGAAAGTTGAGTGGTTTTGTGATGTTGAGATTTTGGTCTTCTGAAGTGCTTATCTCACTGAAATAAGCACTTCAGTGAACCCAGCATTGAAAGTTGGGTGGTTTGGTGAAGTTTAGATTTTGGTCTTCTGAATTGCTTATTTCACTGAAATAAGCACTTCAGTGATCCCAGCATTGAAAGTTGGGTGGTTTGGTGAAGTTTAGATTTTGGTCTTCTGATGTGCATATCTGACTGAAAGAAGCATTTCAGTGAAATCAGCATCAAAAGTTGTGTCGTTTAGTGAAGTTAAGATTTTGGCCTTCTGAAGTGCTTATCTCACTGAAATAAGCAATTCAGTGATCCCAGCATTGAAAGTTGTGTGGTTTGGTGAAGTTTAGATTTTGGTCTTCTGAAGTGTTTCTCTCACTGAAATAAGCACTTCAGTGAACCCAGCATTGAAAGATGAGTGGTTTTGAGATGTTGAGATTTTGGTCTTCTGAAGTGCTTATCTGAATGAAAGAAGCATTTCAGTGAACCCAGCTTTGAAAGTTGGGTGGTTTGGTGAAGTTGAGATTTTGGTCTTCTGAAGTGCTTATCTCACTGAAAGAAGCATTTCAGTGAAACCAGCATCGAAATTTGTGTGGTTTGGTGATGTTGAGATTTTGGTCTTCTGCAGTGCTTATCTCACTGAAATAAGCACTTCAGTGAACCCAGCATCGAAATTTGTGTGGTTTGGTGATGTTGACATTTTGGTCTTCTGAAGTGCTTATCTGACTGAAAGAATTATTTCAGTGAACCCAGCATGGAAAGTTGGTTGGTTTGGTGAAGTTTAGATTTTGGTCTTCTGAAGTGCTCATCTGACTGAAAGAAGCATTTCAGTGAACCCAGCATTGAAAGTTGGGTGGTTTGGTGAAGTTAAGATTTTGGTCTTCTGAAGTGCTTATCTCACTGAAATAAGCACTTCAGTGAACCCAGCATTGAAAGTTGGGTGTTTTGGTGAAGTTTAGATTTTGGTCTTCTGAAGTGCTTATCTCACTGAAATAAGCCTTTTGTTATATCCTGGATCGAAAGTTGGGTGGTTTGGTGAAGTTGAGGTTTTGGTCTTCTGAAGTGCTTGTCTCACTGAAATAAGCATTTGTGTAAATGCAGGATCGAAAGTTGGGTGGTTTGGTGAAGTTGAGATTTTGGCCTTCTGGTGTGCATATCTGACTGAAAGAAGCATTTCAGTGAAATCAGCATCAAAAGTTGAGTCGTTTAGTGAAGTTTAGATTTTGGCCTTCTGAAGTGCTTATCTCACTGAAATAAGCAATTCAGTGATCCCAGCATTGAAAGTTGTGTGGTTTGGTGAAGTTTAGATTTTGGTCTTCTGAAGTGCTTATTTCACTGAAATAAGCACTTCAGTGATCCCAGCATTGAAAGTTGGGTGGTTTGGTGAAGTTTAGATTTTGGTCTTCTGAAGTGCTTGTCTCCTGAAATAAGCACTTCAGTGAAGCCAGCATTGAAAGATGAGTGGATTTGAGATGTTGAGATTTTGGTCTTCTGAAGTGCTTATCTGACTGAAAGAAGCATTTCAGTGTTCCCAGCATGGAAAGTTGGGTGGTTTGCTGAAGTTTAGATTTTGGTCTTCTGAAGTGCTTATCTCACTGAAAGAAACATTTCAGTGAAACCAGAGTCAAAAGTTGAGTCGTTTGGTGAGGTTGGGATTTTGGCATTCTGAAGTGCTTATTTCACTGAAATAAGCACTTCAGTGAACCCAGCAATGAAAGTTGAGTGGTTTGGTGACGTTTAGATTTTGGTCTTCTGAAGTGCTTATCTCACTGAAATAAGCACTTCAGTGAACCCAGCATTGAAAGTTGGGTGGTTTGGTGACGTTTAGATTTTGGTCTTCTGAAGTGCTTATTTCACTGAAATAAGAACTTCAGTGAACCCAGCATTGAAAGTTGGGTGGTTTGGTGAAGTTTAGATTTTCGTCTTCTGAAGTGCTTATTTCACTGAAATAAGCACTTCAGTGAACCCAGCATTGAAAGTTGGGTGGTTTGGTGAAGTTTAGATTTTGGTCTTCTGAAGTGCTTATCTCACTGAAATAAGCACTTCAGTGAACCCAGCATTGAAAGTTGGGTGGTTTGGTGAAGTTTAGATTTTGGTCTTCTGAAGTGCTTATTTCACTGAAATAAGCACTTCAGTGATCCCAGCATTGAAAGTTGGGTGGTTTGGTGAAGTTGAGATTTTGGCCTTCTGATGTGCATATCTGACTGAAAGAAGCATTTCAGTGAAATCAGCATCAAAAGTTGTGTCGTTTAGTGAAGTTAAGATTTTGGCCTTCTGAAGTGCTTATCTCACTGAAATAAGCAATTCAGTGATCCCAGCATTGAAAGTTGTGTGGTTTGGTGAAGTTTAGATTTTGGTCTTCTGAAGTGTTTCTCTCACTGAAATAAGCACTTCAGTGAAGCCAGCATTGAAAGATGAGTGGTTTTGAGATGTTGAGATTTTGGTCTTCTGAAGTGCTTATCTGACTGAAAGAAGCATTTCAGTGAAACCAGCTTTGAAAGTTGTGTGGTTTGGTGAAGTTGAGATTTTGGTCTTCTGAAGTGCTTATCTCACTGAAAGAAGCATTTCAGTGAAACCAGCATCGAAATTTGTGTGGTTTGGTGATGTTGAGATTTTGGTCTTCTGCAGTGCTTATCTCACTGAAATAAGCACTTCAGTGAACCCAGCATCGAAATTTGTGTGGTTTGGTGATGTTGACATTTTGGTCTTCTGAAGTGCTTATCTGACTGAAAGAAGCATTTCAGTGAACCCAGCATGGAAAGTTGGTTGGTTTGGTGAAGTTTAGATTTTGGTCTTCTGAAGTGCTCATCTGACTGAAAGAAGCATTTCAGTGAACCCAGCATTGAAAGTTGGGTGGTTTGGTGAAGTTAAGATTTTGGTCTTCTGAAGTGCTTATCTCACTGAAATAAGCACTTCAGTGAACCCAGCATTGAAAGTTGGGTGTTTTGGTGAAGTTTAGATTTTGGTCTTCTGAAGTGCTTATCTCACTGAAATAAGCCTTTTGTTATATCCTGGATCGAAAGTTGGGTGGTTTGGTGAAGTTGAGGTTTTGGTCTTCTGAAGTGCTTGTCTCACTGAAATAAGCATTTGTGTAAATGCAGGATCGAAAGTTGGGTGGTTTGGTGAAGTTGAGATTTTGGCCTTCTGATGTGCATATCTGACTGAAAGAAGCATTTCAGTGAAATCAGCATCAAAAGTTGAGTCGTTTAGTGAAGTTTAGATTTTGGCCTTCTGAAGTGCTTATCTCACTGAAATAAGCAATTCAGTGATCCCAGCATTGAAAGTTGTGTGGTTTGGTGAAGTTTAGATTTTGGTCTTCTGAAGTGCTTATCTCACTGAAATAAGCACTTCAGTGAACCCAGCATCGAAATTTGTGTGGTTTGGTGATGTTGAGAATTTGGTCTTCTGAAGTGTTTATCTCACTGAAATAAGCACTTCAGTGAAGCCAGCATTGAAAGATGAGTGGTTTTGAGATGTTGAGATTTTGGTCTTCTGAAGTGCTATTCTGACTGAAAGAAGCATTTCAGTGAACCCAGCATTGAATGTTGGGTGGTTTGGTGAAGTTTAGATTCTGGTCTTCTGAAGTGCTTATCTCACTGAAAGAAGCATTTCAGTGAAACCAGAGTCAAAAGTTGAGTCGTTTGGTGAGGTTGATATTTTGGCATTCTGAAGTGCTTATCTCACTGAAATAAGCACTTCAGTTAACCCAGCATTGAAAGTTGAGTGGTTTGGTGAAGTTTTGATTTTGGTCTTCTGAAGTGCTTATCTCACTGAAATAAGCACTTCAGTGAACCCAGCATTGAAAGTTGGGTGGTTTGGTGAAGTTTAGATTTTGGTCTTCTGAAGTGCTTATTTCACTGAAATAAGCACTTCAGTGAACACAGGATCGAAAGTTGAGTGGTTTGGTGATGTTGAGATTTTGGTCTTCTGAAGTGCTTATCTCACTGAAATCAGCACTGCAGTGAGTCCAGCATCGAAAGTTGAGTGGTTTTGTGAAGTTGAGTTTTTGGTCTTCTGAAGAGCTTATCTCACTGAAATAAGCACTGCAGTGAGTCCAGCATCGAAAGTTGAGTGGTTTTGTGAAGTTGAGTTTTTGGACTTCTGATGTGCATATCTGACTGAAAGAAGCATTTCAGTGAAATCAGCATCAAAAGTTGAGTCGTTTTGTGAGGTTGGGATTTTTGCGCAGTGAAGTGCTTATCTCAATGAAATAAGCACTTCAGTGAACCCAGCATCGAAAGTTGAGTGTATTGTGATGTTGAGAATTTGGTCTTCTGAAGTGCTTATCTCACTGAAATAAGCACTTCAGTGAACCCAGCATTGAAAGTTGGGTGGTTTGGTGAAGTTTAGATTTTGGTCTTCTGAAGTGCTTATTTCACTGAAATAAGCACTTCAGTGATCCCAGCATTGGAAGTTGGGTTGTTTGGTGAATTTAGATTTTGGTCTTCTGAAGTGCTTGTCTCACTGAAGTAAGCATTTGGGTAAATCCAGGATCGAAAGTTGGGTGGTTTGGTGCAGTTGAGATTTCGGCCTTCTGATGTGCATATCTGACTGAAAGAAGCATTTCAGTTAAATCAGCATCAAAAGTTGAGTCGTTTAGTGAAGTTAAGATTTTGGCCTTCTGAAGTGCTTATCTCACTGAAATAAGCAATTCAGTGATCCCAGCATTGAAAGTTGTGTGGTTTGGTGAAGTTTAGATTTTGGTCTTATGAAGTGCTTATCTCACTGAAATAAGCACTTCAGTGAACCCAGCATCGAAATTTGTGTGGTTTGGTGATGTTGAGATTTTGGTCTTCTGAAGTGTTTATCTCACTGAAATAAGCACTTCAGTGAAGCCAGCATTGAAAGATGAGTGGTTTTGAGATGTTGAGATTTTGGTCTTCTGAAGTGCTTATCTGACTGAAAGAAGCATTTCAGTGAACCCAGCTTTGAAAGTTGGGTGGTTTGGTGAAGTTGAGATTTTGGTCTTCGGAAGTGCTTATCTCACTGAAAGAAGCATTTCAGTGAAACCAGCATCGAAATTTGTGTGGTTTGGTGATGTTGAGATTTTGGTCTTCTGCAGTGCTTATATCACTAAAATAAGCACTTCAGTGAACCCAGCATCGAAATTTGTGTGGTTTGGTGATGTTGAGATTTTGGTCTTCTGAAGTGCTTATCTGACTGAAAGAAGCATTTCAGTGAACCCAGCATTGAAAGTTGGTTGGTTTGGTGAAGTTTAGATTTTGGTCTTCTGAAGTGCTTATCTCACTGAAAGAAGCATTTCAGTGAAACCAGAGTCAAAAGTTGAGTCGTTAGGTGAGGTTGATATTTTGGTCTTCTGAAGTGCTTATCTCACTGAAATAAAAACTACAGTTAACCCAGCATTGAAAGTTCAGTGGTTTGGTGAAGTTTAGATTTTGGTCTCCTGAAGTGCTTATCTCACTGAAATAAGCAATTCAGTGATCCCAGCATTGAAAGTTGTGTGGTTTGGTGAAGTTTAGATTTTGGTCTTCTGAAGTGCTTATCTCACTGAAATAAGCACTTCAGTGAACCCAGCATCGAAATTTGTGTGGTTTGGTGATGTTGAGATTTTGGTCTTCTGAAGTGTTTATCTCACTGAAATAAGCACTTCAGTGAACCCAGCATTGAAAGATGAGTGGTTTTGAGATGTTGAGATTTTGGTCTTCTGAAGTGCTTATCTGACTGAAAGAAGCATTTCAGTGAACCCAGCATTGAAAGTTGGGTGGTTTGGTGAAGTTAAGATTTTGGTCTTCTGAAGTGCTTATCTCACTGAAATAAGCACTTCAGTGAACCCAGCATTGAAAGTTGGGTGTTTTGTTGAAGTTTAGATTTTGGTCTTCTGAAGTGCTTATCTCACTGAAATAAGCCTTTTGTTATATCCTGGATCGAAAGTTGGGTGGTTTGGTGAAGTTGAGGTTTTGGTCTTCTGAAGTGCTTGTCTCACTGAAATAAGCATTTGTGTAAATCCAGGATCGAAAGTTGGGTGGTTTGGTGAAGTTGAGATTTTGGCCTTCTGATGTGCATATCTGACTGAAAGAAGCATTTCAGTGAAATCAGCATCAAAAGTTGAGTCGTTTAGTGAAGTTTAGATTTTTGCCTTCTGAAGTGCTTATCTCACTGAAATAAGCAATTCAGTGATCCCAGCATTGAAAGTTGTGTGGTTTGGTGAAGTTTAGATTTTGGTCTTCTGAAGTGCTTATCTCACTGAAATAAGCACTTCAGTGAACCCAGCATCGAAATTTGTGTGGTTTGGTGATGTTGAGATTTTGGTCTTCTGAAGTGTTTATCTCACTGAAATAAGCACTTCAGTGAAGCCAGCATTGAAAGATGAGTGGTTTTGAGATGTTGAGATTTTGGTCTTCAGAAGTGCTTTTCTGACTGAAAGAAGCATTTCAGTGAACCCAGCATTGAATGTTGGGTGGTTTGGTGAAGTTTAGATTCTGGTCTTCTGAAGTGCTTATCTCACTGAAAGAAGCATTTCAGTGAAACCAGAGTCAAAAGTTGAGTCGTTTGGTGAGGTTGATATTTTGGCATTCTGAAGTGCTTATCTCACTGAAATAAGCACTTCAGTTAACCCAGCATTGAAAGTTGAGTGGTTTGGTGAAGTTTTGATTTTGGTCTTCTGAAGTGCTTATCTCACTGAATTTAGCACTGCAGTGAACCCAGCATTGAAAGTTGGGTGGTTTTGTGAAGTTGAGTTTTTGGTCTTCTGAAGAGCTTATCTCACTGAAATAAGCACTGCAGTGAGTCCAGCATCGAAAGTTGAGTGGTTTTGTGAAGTTGAGTTTTTGGACTTCTGATGTTCATATCTGACTGAAAGAAGCATTTCAGTGAAATCAGCATCAAAAGTTGAGTCGTTTTGTGAGGTTGGGATTTTTGCGCAGTGAAGTGCTTATCTCAATGAAATAAGCACTTCAGTGAACCCAGCATCGAAAGTTGAGTGTATTGTGATGTTGAGAATTTGGTCTTCTGAAGTGCTTATCTCACTGAAATAAGCACTTCAGTGAACCCAGCATTGAAAGTTGGGTGTTTGGGTGAAGTTTAGATTTTGGTCTTCTGAAGTGCTTATCTCACTGAAATAAGCCTTTTGGTAAATCCTGGATCGAAAGTTGGGTGGTTTGGTGAACTTGAGATTTGGGCCTTCTGATGTGCATATCTGACTGAAAGAAGCATTTCAGTGAAATCAGCATCAAAAGTTGAGTCGTTTAGTGAAGTTTAGATTTTGGCCTTCTGAAGTGCTTATCTCACTGAAATAAGCAATTCAGTGGAACCAGCATCAAAAGTTGAGTCGCTTGGTGAGGTTGGGATTTTGGCGTAGTGAAGTGCTTATCTCACTGAAATAAGCACTTCAGTGAACCCAGCATCGAAATTTGAGTCGTTTGGTGATGTTGAGATTTTGGTCTTCAGTAGTGCTAATCTCTACTGAAATAAGCACTTCAGTGAAACCAGCATCGAAATTTGAGAGGTTTTGAGATGTTGAGATTTTGGCCTTCTGAAGTGCTTTTCTCACTGAAATAAGCACTTCAGTGAACACAGCATCGAAAGTTGAGTGGTTTGGTGATGTTGAGATTTTGGTCTTCTGAAGTGATTTTCTCACTGAAATAAACACTTCAGTGATCCCAGCATCGAAAGTTGAGTGGTTTGGTGAAGTTTAGATTTTTGTCTTCTGAAGTGCTTATCTCACTGAAATTAGCCTTTGGGAAAATCCTGGATCGAAAGTTGGGTGGTTTGGAGAAGTTGAGATTTTGGACTTCTGATGTGCATATCTGACTGAAAGAAGCATTTCAGTGAAATAAGCATCAAAAGTTGAGTCGTTTAGTGAAGTTTAGATTTTGGCCTTCTGAAGTGCTTTTCTCACTGAAATAAGCAATTCAGTGGAAACAGCATCAAAAGTTGAGTCGCTTGGTGAGTTTGGGATTTTGGCGTAGTGAAATACTTATCTCACTGATATAAGCACTTCAGTGAACCCAGCATTGAAAGTTGGGTGGTTTGGTGAAGTTTAGATTTTGGTCTTCTGAAGTGCTTATTTTACTGAAATAAGCACTTCAGTGATCCCAGCATTGAAAGTTGGGTGGTTTGGTGAAGTTTAGATTTTGGTCTTCAGAAGTGCTTATCTCACTGAAATAAGCACTTCAGTGAACACAGGATCGAAAGTTGAGTGGTTTGGTGATGTTGAGATTTTGGTCTTCTGAAGTGCTTGTCTCACTGAAATAAGCATTTGGGTAAATCCAGGATCGAAAGTTGGGTGGTTTGGTGAAGTTGTGATTTTGGCCTTCTGATGTGCATATTTGACTGTAAGAAGCATTTCAGTGAAATCAGCATCAAAAGTTGAGTCGTTTAGTGAAGTTTAGATTTTGGCCTTCTGAAGTGCTTATCTCACTGAAATAAGCAATTCATTGGAACCAGCATTGAAAGTTGGGTGGTTTGGTGAAGTTTAGATTTTGGTCTTCTGAAGTGCTTATCTTACTGAAATAAGCACTTCCGTGAACCCAGCATCGAAATTTGAGTGGTTTGGTGATGTTGAGATTTTGGTCTTCTGAAGTGCTTATCTCACTGAAATAAGCACTTCAGTGAACCCAGCATTGAAAGTTGAGTGGTTTTGAGATATTGAGATTCTGGTCTTCTGAAGTGCTTATCTGACTGAAAGAAGCATTTCAGTGAACCCAGCATTGAACGTTGGGTGGTTTGGTGAAGTTTAGATTTTGGTCTTCTGAAGTGCTTATCTCACTGAAAGAAGCATTTCAGTGAAACCAGAGTCAAAAGTTGAGTCGTTTGGTGAGGTTGGTATTTTGGCATTCTGAAAGGCTTATCTCACTGAAATAAGCACTGCAGTGAGCCCAGCATCGAAAGTTGAGTGGTTTTGTGAAGTTTAGATTTTTGTCTTCTGAAGTGCTTATCTCACTGAAATTAGCCTTTGGGTAAATCCTGGATCGAAAGTTGGGTGGTTTGGAGAAGTTGAGATTTTGGACATCTGATGTGCATGTCTGACTGAAAGGACCATTTCAGTGAAATTAGCATCAAAAGTTGAGTCGTTTAGTGAAGTTTAGATTTTGGCATTCAGAAGTGCTTATCTCACTGAAACTAGCACTGCAGTGAGCCCAGCATCGAAAGTTGAGTGGATTTGTGAAGTTGAGTTTTTGGTCTTCTGAAGTGCTTATCCGACTGAAAGAAGCATTTCAGTGAACCCAGCATTGAAAGTTGGGTGGGTTGGTGAAGTCTAGATTTTGGTCTTTTGAAGTGCTTATCTCACTGAAATAAGCACTTCAGTGATCCCAGCATCGAAATTTGAGTGGTTTGGTGATGTTAAGATTTTGGTCTTCTGAAGTGCTTATCTCACTGAAATAAGCACTTCAGTGAACCCAGCATCGAAAGTTGAGTGGTTTTGAGATGTTGAGATTTTGGTCTTCTGAAGTGCTTATCTGACTGAAAGAAGCATTTCAGTGAACCCAGCATTGAAAGTTGGGTGGTTTGGTGAAGGTAAGATTTTGGTCTTCTGAAGTGCTTATCTCACTGAAATAAGCACTTCAGTGAACCTAGCATTGAAAGTTGGGTGTTTTGGTGATGTTGAGATTTTGGTCTTCTGAAGTGATTTTCTCACTGAAATAAGCTTTTGGGTAATTCCAGGATCGAAAGTTGGGTGGTTTGCTGAAGTTGAGATTTTAGTCTTCTGAAGTGCTTGTCTCACTGAAATAAGCATTTGGGTAAAACCAGGATCGAAAGTTGGGTGTTTTGGTGAAGTTGAGATTTTGGCCTTCTGATGTGCATATCTGACTGAAAGAAGCATTTCAGTGAAGTCAGCATCAAAAGTTGAAGTCGTTTAGTGAAGTTTAGATTTTGGCCTTCTGAAGTGCTTATCTCACTGAAATAAGCAATTCAGTGGAACCAGCATCAAAAGTTGAGTCGCTTGGTGAGGTTGGGATTTTGGCGTACTGATGTACTTATCTCACTGAAATAAGCACTTCAGTGAACCCTGCATGGAAAGTTGGGTGGTTTGGTGAAGTTTAGATTTTGGTCTTCTGAAGTGCTTATCTCACTGAAATAAGCACTTCAGTGAACACAGCATCGAAATTTGAGTGGTTTGGTGATGTTGAGATTTTGGTCTTCTGAAGTGCTTATCTGACTGAAAGAAGCATTTCACTGAACGCAGCTTTGAAAGTTGAGTGGTTTGGTGAAGTTTAGATTTTGGTCTTCTGAAGTGCTTATCTCACTGAAATAAGCACTTCAGTGATCCCAGCATCGAATTTTGAGTGGTTTGGTGAAGTTTAGCTTTTGGTCTTCTGAAGTGCTTATCTCACTGAAATCAGCACTGCAGTGAGTCCAGCATCGAAAGTTGAGTGGTTTTGTGAAGTTGAGTTTTTGGTCTTCTGAAGTGCTTATCTCACTGAAATAAGCACTGCAGTGAGTCCAGCATCGAAAGTTGAGTGGTTTTGTGAAGTTGAGTTTTTGGTCTTCTGAAGTGCTTATCTCACTGAAATAAACACTTCAGTGATCCCAGCATCGAAAGTTGAGTGGTTTGGTGAAGTTTAGATTTTTGTCTTCTGAAGTGCTTATCTCACTGAAATTAGCCTTTGGGAAAATCCTGGATCGAATGTTGGGTGGTTTGGAGAAGTTGAGATTTTGGACTTCTGATGTGCATATCTGACTGAAAGAAGCATTTCAGTGAAATAAGCATCAAAAGTTGAGTCGTTTAGTGAAGTTTAGATTTTGGCCTTCTGAAGTGCTTTTCTCACTGAAATAAGCAATTCAGTGGAACCAGCATCAAAAGTTGAGTCGCTTGGTGAGTTTGGGATTTTGGCGTAGTGAAATACTTATCTCACTGATATAAGCACTTCAGTGAACCCAGCATTGAAAGTTGGGTGGTTTGGTGAAGTTTAGATTTTGGTCTTCTGAAGTGCTTATTTTACTGAAATAAGCACTTCAGTGATCCCAGCATTGAAAGTTGGGTGGTTTGGTGAAGTTTAGATTTTGGTCTTCTGAAGTGCTTATCTCACTGAAATAAGCACTTCAGTGAACACAGGATCGAAAGTTGAGTGGTTTGGTGATGTTGAGATTTTGGTCTTCTGAAGTGCTTGTCTCACTGAAATAAGCATTTGGGTAAATCCAGGATCGAAAGTTGGGTGGTTTGGTGAAGTTGTGATTTTGGCCTTCTGATGTGCATATTTGACTGTAAGAAGCATTTCAGTGAAATCAGCATCAAAAGTTGAGTCGTTTAGTGAAGTTTAGATTTTGGCCTTCTGAAGTGCTTATCTCACTGAAATAAGCAATTCAGTGGAACCAGCATTGAAAGTTGGGTGGTTTGGTGAAGTTTAGATTTTGGTCTTCTGAAGTGCTTATCTTACTGAAATAAGCACTTCCGTGAACCCAGCATCGAAATTTGAGTGGTTTGGTGATGTTGAGATTTTGGTCTTCTGAAGTGCTTATCTCACTGAAATAAGCACTTCAGTGAACCCAGCATTGAAAGTTGAGTGGTTTTGAGATATTGAGATTCTGGTCTTCTGAAGTGCTTATCTGACTGAAAGAAGCATTTCAGTGAACCCAGCATTGAACGTTGGGTGGTTTGGTGAAGTTTAGATTTTGGTCTTCTGAAGTGCTTATCTCACTGAAAGAAGCATTTCAGTGAAACCAGAGTCAAAAGTTGAGTCGTTTGGTGAGGTTGGTATTTTGGCATTCTGAAAGGCTTATCTCACTGAAATAAGCACTGCAGTGAGCCCAGCATCGAAAGTTGAGTGGTTTTGTGAAGTTTAGATTTTTGTCTTCTGAAGTGCTTATCTCACTGAAATTAGCCTTTGGGTAAATCCTGGATCGAAAGTTGGGTGGTTTGGAGAAGTTGAGATTTTGGACATCTGATGTGCATGTCTGACTGAAAGGACCATTTCAGTGAAATTAGCATCAAAAGTTGAGTCGTTTAGTGAAGTTTAGATTTTGGCATTCAGAAGTGCTTATCTCACTAAAACTAGCACTGCAGTGAGCCCAGCATCGAAAGTTGAGTGGATTTGTGAAGTTGAGTTTTTGGTCTTCTGAAGTGCTTATCCGACTGAAAGAAGCATTTCAGTGAACCCAGCATTGAAAGTTGGGTGGGTTGGTGAAGTCTAGATTTTGGTCTTTTGAAGTGCTTATCTCACTGAAATAAGCACTTCAGTGATCCCAGCATCGAAATTTGAGTGGTTTGGTGATGTTAAGATTTTGGTCTTCTGAAGTGCTTATCTCACTGAAATAAGCACTTCAGTGAACCCAGCATCGAAAGTTGAGTGGTTTTGAGATGTTGAGATTTTGGTCTTCTGAAGTGCTTATCTGACTGAAAGAAGCATTTGAGTGAACCCAGCATTGAAAGTTGGGTGGTTTGGTGAAGGTAAGATTTTGGTCTTCTGAAGTGCTTATCTCACTGAAATAAGCACTTCAGTGAACCTAGCATTGAAAGTTGGGTGTTTTGGTGAAGTTTAGATTTTGGTCTTCTGAAGTGCTTATCTCACTGAAATAAGCCTTTTGTTATATCCTGGATCGAAAGTTGGGTGGTTTGGTGAAGTTGAGATTTTGGCTTTCTGATGTGCTTATCTGACTGAAAGAAGCATTTCAGTGAAATCAGCATCAAAAGTTGAGTCGTTTAGTGAAGTTTAGATTTTGGCCTTCTGAAGTGCTTATCTCACTGAAGTTAGCAATTCAGTGGAACCCAGCATTGAAAGTTGGGTGGTTTGGTGAAGATTAGATTTTGCTCTTCTGAAGTGCTTATCTCACTGAATTAAGCACTTCAGTGAACGCAGCATTGAAAGTTGGGTGGTTTGGTGAAGTTTAGATTTTGGTCTTCTGAAGTGCTTATCTCACTGAAATAAGCACTTCAGTGATCCCACCATCGAAAGTTGAGTGGTTTGGTGAAGTTTAGAATTTGGTCTTCTGAAGTGCTTATCTCACTGAAATAAGCATTTGTGTAAATCCAATGTCGAAAGTTGGGTGGTTTGGTGAAGTTGAGATTTTGGCCTTCTGATGTGCTTATCTGACTGAAAGAAGCATTTCAGTGAAATCAGCATCAAAAGTTGAGTCGTTTAGTGATGTTTAGATTTTGTCCTTCTGAAGTGCTTATCTCACTGAATTAAGCAATTCAGTGGAACCAGCATCAAAAGTTGTTTCGTTTGGTGAGGTTGGGATTTTGGCGTAGTGAAGTGCTTATCTCAATGAAATAAGCACTTCAGTAAACCCAGCCTCGAAAGTTGAGTGGTTTTGTGATGTTGAGATTTTGGTCTTCTGAAGTGCTTATCTCACTGAAATAAGCACTTCAGTGAACCCAGCATTGAAAGTTGGGTGGTTTGGTGAAGTTTAGATTTTGGTCTTCTGAATTGCTTATTTCACTGAAATAAGCACTTCAGTGATCCCAGCATTGAAAGTTGGGTGGTTTGGTGAAGTTTAGATTTTGGTCTTCTGATGTGCATATCTGACTGAAAGAAGCATTTCAGTGAAATCAGCATCAAAAGTTGTGTCGTTTAGTGAAGTTAAGATTTTGGCCTTCTGAAGTGCTTATCTCACTGAAATAAGCAATTCAGTGATCCCAGCATTGAAAGTTGTGTGGTTTGGTGAAGTTTAGATTTTGGTCTTCTGAAGTGTTTCTCTCACTGAAATAAGCACTTCAGTGAACCCAGCATTGAAAGATGAGTGGTTTTGAGATGTTGAGATTTTGGTCTTCTGAAGTGCTTATCTGAATGAAAGAAGCATTTCAGTGAACCCAGCTTTGAAAGTTGGGTGGTTTGGTGAAGTTGAGATTTTGGTCTTCTGAAGTGCTTATCTCACTGAAAGAAGCATTTCAGTGAAACCAGCATCGAAATTTGTGTGGTTTGGTGATGTTGAGATTTTGGTCTTCTGCAGTGCTTATCTCACTGAAATAAGCACTTCAGTGAACCCAGCATCGAAATTTGTGTGGTTTGGTGATGTTGACATTTTGGTCTTCTGAAGTGCTTATCTGACTGAAAGAATTATTTCAGTGAACCCAGCATGGAAAGTTGGTTGGTTTGGTGAAGTTTAGATTTTGGTCTTCTGAAGTGCTCATCTGACTGAAAGAAGCATTTCAGTGAACCCAGCATTGAAAGTTGGGTGGTTTGGTGAAGTTAAGATTTTGGTCTTCTGAAGTGCTTATCTCACTGAAATAAGCACTTCAGTGAACCCAGCATTGAAAGTTGGGTGTTTTGGTGAAGTTTAGATTTTGGTCTTCTGAAGTGCTTATCTCACTGAAATAAGCCTTTTGTTATATCCTGGATCGAAAGTTGGGTGGTTTGGTGAAGTTGAGGTTTTGGTCTTCTGAAGTGCTTGTCTCACTGAAATAAGCATTTGTGTAAATGCAGGATCGAAAGTTGGGTGGTTTGGTGAAGTTGAGATTTTGGCCTTCTGGTGTGCATATCTGACTGAAAGAAGCATTTCAGTGAAATCAGCATCAAAAGTTGAGTCGTTTAGTGAAGTTTAGATTTTGGCCTTCTGAAGTGCTTATCTCACTGAAATAAGCAATTCAGTGATCCCAGCATTGAAAGTTGTGTGGTTTGGTGAAGTTTAGATTTTGGTCTTCTGAAGTGCTTATTTCACTGAAATAAGCACTTCAGTGATCCCAGCATTGAAAGTTGGGTGGTTTGGTGAAGTTTAGATTTTGGTCTTCTGAAGTGCTTGTCTCCTGAAATAAGCACTTCAGTGAAGCCAGCATTGAAAGATGAGTGGATTTGAGATGTTGAGATTTTGGTCTTCTGAAGTGCTTATCTGACTGAAAGAAGCATTTCAGTGATCCCAGCATGGAAAGTTGGGTGGTTTGCTGAAGTTTAGATTTTGGTCTTCTGAAGTGCTTATCTCACTGAAAGAAACATTTCAGTGAAACCAGAGTCAAAAGTTGAGTCGTTTGGTGAGGTTGGGATTTTGGCATTCTGAAGTGCTTATTTCACTGAAATAAGCACTTCAGTGAACCCAGCAATGAAAGTTGAGTGGTTTGGTGACGTTTAGATTTTGGTCTTCTGAAGTGCTTATCTCACTGAAATAAGCACTTCAGTGAACCCAGCATTGAAAGTTGGGTGGTTTGGTGACGTTTAGATTTTGGTCTTCTGAAGTGCTTATTTCACTGAAATAAGAACTTCAGTGAACCCAGCATTGAAAGTTGGGTGGTTTGGTGAAGTTTAGATTTTGGTCTTCTGAAGTGCTTATTTCACTGAAATAAGCACTTCAGTGAACCCAGCATTGAAAGTTGGGTGGTTTGGTGAAGTTTAGATTTTGGT